>NW_020664955.1:1425602-1455058 GCF_002925995.2 Terrapene triunguis | reverse complement strand
ATCCCACTGCATAGGAAAGATAGGAAGTATGGCAAGAGACCACCCTGACTTACCCTTTAATGATGTGAAACTCAAAAAAGAGTCCTATAAAAAGTGGAAACTAGGTCAAATTACAAAGGATAAATATAAACAAACAACACAAGTATGTATGGACAAAATTAGAAAAGCCAAGGCACAAAACAAGATTAAACTGGCTAGAGACATAAAGGGTAACAAGAATACATTCTACAAATACACTAGAAGCAAGAGGAAGACCAAAGACAGGGTAGGCCTGTTACTCAGTGGCGGGTGGGGAGGGGAGGGAGGGGAACAATAACAGAAAATGCGGAAATGGCAGAAGTGCTGAATGACTTTTTTGTTTCAGTTTTCTCCAAAAAAGTTTAGTAGCGAATGGACATCTAACACAGTGAAAGTGAGGTAGGATCAGAGGCTAAAATAGGAAAAGAACAAGTTAAAAATTACTTAGACAAGTTAGATGTCTTCAAATCACCAGGGCCTGATGAAATAAGTCCTAGAATACTCAAGGAGCTGACTGAGGAGATATCTGAGCCATTAGTGATTATCTTCGAAAAGTCATGGAAGACGGGAGAGATTCCAGAGGAATGGAAAAGGGCAAATATAGTGCCCATCTATAAAAAGGGAAATAAGGACAACCCGGGGAATTACAGACCAGTCAGCTTAACTTCAGTACCCGGAAAAATAATGGAGCAAATAATTAAGCAATGAATTTGCAAATACTTAGAAGATAATAAGGTGGTAAGTAACAGCATGGATTTGTCGAGAACGAATCGTGTCAAACCAACCTAATAGCTTTCTTTGACAGGGTAACAAGCCTTGTGGAATGGGGGGAAGCAGTAGATGTGGTCTATCTTGACTTTAGTAAGGCTTCTGATACTGTCTCGCATGACCACCTCATAAACAAACTAGGGAACTACAACCTAGATGGAGCTACTATAAGGTGGGTGCATAACTGGTTGGAAACCCGTTCCCAGACAATAGGAGGACATATCAAGTGGGGTCCCACAGAGATCAGTTCTGTATCTGGTTCTGTTCAATATCTTCATCAACGATTTAGATAAGTTTGCGGATGATACCGAGTGGGGAGGGGTTGCAAGTGCTTTGGAGGATAGGATTAAAATTCAAAATGATCTGGACAAACTATAGAAATTATCTGAATTAAATAGGATGAAATTCACTAAGGACAAATGCAAAGTTGTCCACTAAGGAAAGAACAATCAGTTGCACACATACAAAATGGGAAATGACTGCCTAGGAAGGAGTACTGCGGAAAGGGATCTGGGATCATAGTGGATCACACACTAAATATGAGTCAACAGTGTAACACTTGCAAAAAAAGCAAACGTCATTCTGGATGCATTAGCAGGAGTGTTGTAAGCAAGACACAAGAAGTAATTCTTCTGCTCTACTCCACGCTGATTAGGCCTCAACTGGAGTATTGTGTCCAGTTCCGGGCACCACATTTCAGGAAAGATGTGGACAAATTAGAGAAAGTCCAGAGAACAGAAACAAAAATGATTAAAGGTCTAGAAAACATGACCTATGACGGGAAAAATTAGGTTTGTTTAGTCAGAAGAAAAGAAGACTGAGGGGGGACATGATAGCAGTTTTCAAGTACATAAAAGGTTTTTACAAGGAGGAGAAAGATAAATTTTCCTAGTTAATCTCTGAGGATAGGACAAGAAGCAATGGGCTTAAATAGCAGCAAGGGCAGTTTAGGTTGGACATTGGGAAAAACATCCTAACTGTAAAAGTGGTTAAGCACTGGAATAAATTGCCTCAGGAGATTGTGGAATCTCTGTCTTTGGAGCTTTTTAAGAGCAGTTTAGATAAACACCTATCAGGGATGGTCTAGATAATACTTAGTGCTGCCATGAGTGCAGGGGACTGGACTAGAAGACCTCTCGAGGTCTCTTTCAGTCCTATGATACAATTCTATGATCTCACTACACCCCCTTAATAGGTGTAGTATACCTCCTTCTTCAGGGATGGACCCATTACTTTGCTAAGCCTCTACCCTCCCTGTCCTTTTGCTCCTGCAGGGGTGGAAGTCAGAAGCAATCCCTAAGCTCCCTGAAATTGTGGCCAGCCCTTACTTGCCACACATGGTATGTGTGCAGGGAAGTGTCTTTGTGTTCCTTCCAACGCAGCCGTGTGAGGATAGGGCACAATCCAGCCCTATAGGTGGTGGGGTGGGGTGGGGTGGGTTGGGTGAGAAGGGATACATTCTGCTCACATGCTGTAGACTGTTTTACAGCCTGCTATCTCAGACCTTCCAAAATATTTGTCAAAGAAATTCAAAAGATTAGTGAGTACTGTGGACTATCTTTCTGCAAAATTGGGCTTTAAAAACAATACTATTTGTGAGTTACAAGAGCATCTAAGAAATTCATGTGCTGGAGAATGAAAGCAGCAGTGCTGGTAAGTGATGGGGGCTCATCTTCACCTCAAGAGGGTTGGGCTGACAGGTAGGACCTATGTTTCCCCAACTTTGGCTCTCTGGTAATGGATATACCTGTGTAAAAGTGGCTAGAGCATGTACATGCATATCAGGTGACATGAGTCTACTATACATCAGTACATCTAAAACATCAAACGCTGTCTTGGGATCTATGAACTGGCTTGAGAACTATATAGGGAGTGTAAAGGGTGCAGATGCAAGAGGCTTTTGGCTCTCAGCCCCAACATTAATACAGAAGTTAAGAAACAATTTGAACAGGATTTTACATGGTGAAGTTGCCCTAGAAAGAAGGGCAAGGAAACCTAGTGAGAACATATAGGACTTACCTACACTTACACTTAGTTCGCAAAAAGCTGGGGTGCAAATCTACCATGCACTAAGTGTCCGGGTGGACCCTACTGCTTCACACTGACAGTGCAGTCAGTCCCTAGAGCATTTTGATCCAGTTCCATTTCTAAGCGGGATAGATCAAAGCACCCTATGGAACTTCTATGCGCAGCAGTGGGGTCCAGGCAGACATTCGGTGTACAGCAAGCTAGTGTGGGGTAGATTTACACCCCAGCTTCGTGTTCGTGTGTAGACAGTACATATTCTGGGGAAGGGCTCAGCGAAGGGGACTTACCTGCAGGCTTCAAATGCCAGCCCACTGCCAAGGCCGGAGCTGCACTCCGAGTCAGACCCGCTTTCCGTATGTTTCCCAAAGCCGTTGGTCACTCCTGCTGAGAAGACACAAAAGAATCAGCCTAAAGGCCTGGTTTGCCTCTCCACGACCCAAGGATGCTTGAAGGGGGAGACCCAGAGGCATCACAACCTGCTCAGGAACTGTCACCCTAATGCTCTGGACCCTGCATCTCAGAAGGAGGGTACCATATCGACAGCCAGACTATTCCCCCCTCACACACACTTTTAAAAAAAGATCTTATTTAACAGCAAAGTGAATGCTAAACTCAGTTCCCCAGACCCAGCAGCAGCCAGCAGGGATCTAGTAAAACAGCTTTTTCCTTAACTCTTTGGAACAATGGTTTAGCTTCAAACAAGGGGTGGTGGTCACTGCAGTCACTGGTACATTTCTCCAATCAGTTTCTAACTGTTGATGAGAGGGCACTTCTCGCTCACCTTCCCTCTCCCCAGCACCTGCTGGTCTGTAACTCACTGGGATTACTGGAGGCGAGGCCTCTTGTCTGGACAACCAAACATCTGTTCTGGATAAATGAAGTGCTTTATTTACTGTCCACAGGACAGGCTGAAGAATGACACACACAAATCTTGGGAGCACTGATTGACTGCTATGTCTACCCATGGCTAAACGTGAAAACAGGCCTCTCGCCTCTGTTCCCTTGGAAAGCAACAGTCCCCCCACATTTCATACAAAAGGAGCCCCCTATGACAGACCAGTATGGGGTACAACTAGCAAAGCAGAGTCAGAGGAGACCCAAAGCAAACAAATCATCTGCTTCTTCTGGGGCTGTCTGACAAGAAAACGAGGCAGGAGCACAGTTTTAGCGTCAGGCTGTGTCAGATGTGCCCATTAGTCAATGCACCCAGGATTTTCAAGCTCAGATCAACAGCTTGCCCATCAGTTCCAAGGTGCTTTACAACAGTGGTCTCCAAACTTTTTTGATCACACACCCCATCAGTAAAAAATATTTTTGAGCATGCACCCCCCCCGCCCCCCCAAAGCAAAAAAAAAAAAAAAAAAACCAGCCGCTCGGATAGTCCGCCCGAACTCTCCACTTTGGAGACCACTGCTTTACAAAGGTGATTGAGCACTATTACCTCCACTTTAAGGATGGGGAAACTGAGGCACAAAGAGGCAACGTAGTTTGCTCAAATTCACACAGAAAGTCAGTGGCAGAGCTGGGAACTGAACTCCAGAATCCCGACTCCTAGTCTGGTGTCATATCTGCTGGAACACTCATGGTAACTCATTCTGGCTACAACTAACAACCACAGGGATAATTGTATTTTTTTTGCTAGGAAACCAAATCTGAGATCTAGAAAATGTCACCTTAGATAAAACCTTCTACCTTGGATTTCTGGATTTCCAATGCATAGTTCACTTGAATAAGCTAAGAGAGTAAGGAAGCATAAGGAAGCAACGGTCCACGGGTAGACCAAATCTCCCTCTACCATCTTTCTCTCAGGCCATTTCAAATGTCACTTTAACAATGAAACGGAATATTTAAACGTATTCCTCTGAACTCTAATATCCAAAGTTGGAAACACTCCCTAAGCTCCCCGGTTTTTCATTCTATACAATTGCAGAATTTACCAACTCAACAAAACATAACCCACATTGCAAGGACGTGGTGTTCTCTGATAAATAAATACAAATGCAGGATCATCTTTCAGCTTACACAAGAAACCATAAGGAGACACAAACTCCAAAGAACAGGCAGGGACACACCTACAGTGAATAGCCAGTGAGGGCTTACAGGTCACCTCGGAGGCTGAGCACCATCATATGAGATGCATTCCATGGACACCAGAAGCAAAATTCAGAACTGGTGTTAGCAGATGCAACTCCATAGATTTCACCTGGACTGAATCTGGCTCTAGGTACCAGGTCACACAAGTTTCAAACCAGGCTGTCAGAATTCTAACAGGAATAAACGTGACACTTCAGAGATGATCATCCGTATGCCTGTGTCAACGTCACTACAATCTCTGAACCAGTAAATATGGAACAAGGAGCCACAAGAAACATATTTCTGGGAGTAACCTGGTTCTAGTAACACAGGTCATGCTGACCTATACGCTTCAGCGGTAGTGCAAACCCTATATACTATTTACACTCCTAACATTAAGATAAATCAGCCAGGTTTGAAGTTGGGGAAGGGACTGGATCAAAAAAGCAACATTTCAGCTCATAGGAAAAAGAAGTAAACACCTGTTCAGCAGTGGACTTCCTGATATCCTACCTAACTTTTTCTTCTTTCTTAATTTCATCCTCTTACTCTTAGCTAAACCTAAGCCCACCTTGGACAGCTTTAAATCATTCTTCTCTGTCCTTTAAGTATCTGTTGTGTGTCCCCCAACTAGGAGTCACTGCTTAGACAAACTGTACTTAACTCATTTCTTTTAATCTTTCCCGATAAGTCAATTCCACCATTCTGATTACTTTTCTCTAAACTCTCCCCAATTTGTTAACATCTTTCTGGCTGTGAGATGTCCTTGAATGATTGCAATATTCCAGGTGCAAGCTCACTAAAGTCTTACAAACAGAGGTTACTCTTATCTCCCTGCCCTGTGATGCTTCTGAATATGCAGCCCAAAATCACATTAACTTTATTTGCCATCTGATCTCTTTCCAGGTCCCCCCCGCGTCGGTCATTATTTTTGCTTTGAATTGTTTTCACTCAGGTGCTCCCCCACACTTGGCAGCATCCTAAATTTGATCTCGTTTAGCATTTCCTACCCACATTTTGAACCACTAGAAGGGCCCTTTGTATTTTTCTCTTCTCTCCAGTTTTTGTGAGTTGGGACCATCTGTAAATTTAATTAAAATGAAGTTTAACATAGTAATGTCTCATCCAACACCAGATACCATGCTACGGAGAGCAGAGGCCCCTAAACCTCTATGGCCCCCCAGCCCATTATGCTCCCCCGTCAGGGCCTTGGACAGATGCCAGGGCCTAAACAAGTCTTCGCTGTGGTAGGGAACTCTCACTCCTAGAGGGGGTCCGTCCATGTTCAGCTTTTAAGGCAGAGGGGAGTGCAGGAAAGCATGCATTTCTAAGCCACTACTGGGGACTTTACTCAACCAGACACTTCTAAGAAGCCCTACATCCAAAAATAAATAAATCACCTGCTGAGATATTAGTGCCAGGCTCATTGGGAGGTGGAAGAAGAGATGCAGCCTTTGTTGAGTAAAGGGGAAGCTCGCACACTTGCAAGCCACTTTCCCACCACCACTTCTTGGCTGGCTGCTGGAGTGCAATTCCTCTGGATAGATTCCTACCTAACCATAGTTTTCCCCTATTTATTTAGCACTGGAGTCCTACGATGCCCACTAATCACCAACCAGTTCAACAACCCCTTTGCAATGACTAAAGGAAGCAGCTGACCCTATGGGAGTTTGGAGACCATCTTTACAAAGGCAGCTGTGCCAGCTGGCCAAGAGAGTGGTGACCAGGCAGCCCTGCCCAGACTAGCTCCAGATATCAGAGGAAGAAAAGCCCAGCGGAGTCACCTGTCTCTCCTGACTGCCTGGGGGATTTCTCGCTATCACTCGCGCTGCAGCTCCCACTCCGCAGCCGTTTCCGGGCTTGTCGTTCGCCCTCCGCACTGGAGGGGGAAAGCTGTCCGCTCTGGCTGTGGTCCTCTCCGTTCTCCAGGGGGCAGTCCAGGCCCCTCTGCAGCTTCACCCCATTCTTAGCTTTTTTAAAAAGGACAGACGTACGCCTGCCCACGCCACTGAACGGGGGGCTGGCAGGAGCGTCCATGGCCTGAAGGGCCAGTCCATTCAGCCCATTGTCACTGAGCAAGCGTTGGAAAGCGTGGCTCTCCCTCTGTAGTGCCTTTTTATCAAAGAGCTCGCCCTCCGATTTCATCCGCTTCTGCAGTCTGTTCAAGGACTTGCTTTCACTTATGGGTTTGAGCGTTGGAGGGTCCTGCAGAGAGTCCAGCTCAGACAGGGAGGGTGCGGGTCCCGTGGGCTCCAGGGTGGGTGGATGTGGGGGCTTGGTGTCATCTGCTAAAGAAAGAAAGAACCTGCTTGAACATTTTAGAAAGTGTTATTCCCAAAAATACTGATAGCAACTCTACCCCTTTCCTATGGCGGCAGGAAAGCCATGGGCTCAAATGATAACAGACGCCTGTCATTCTCCCTTATGGAAGGCACCCCGATAAAGATACAGGTCAGAACTAGAGTGCCCCCAGATGGACAGCAAGTCCATCTTCTTCCACATTAGATCCAGCTGCCATGTCGGTTGCATGCCTCATATCTCTACGGCCACTATCTGGGTATTTTATTTCCAATGTATGAAAGAACAACCTCAGATAGTAAGACACAGCAAAACAGGGAAGTGACAGATGTGAGACACTGGAAGCGTAGAAACTTCTAAAGACTATTATTTAGAGATATGCCATACACCATAGACACAGGGATTATTCATAAACTTGTGCTTCTATAAATGTTATATGCATTTTTGTGAGCGAGGGATTGTATTTAAGCTCCACGGGGGGAGGGTTATCAAGCTTCCTCCAGGGACAACAAACAGAGGGAGGTAATTACTGCAAATCCAGTGACAAGTAACTCCAGAGAAGTACCACCCCTGGGAGGAATTGCATAGACTGGTTCAGGACAGGTTTGAGAGGCCAGCAGACAAAAAAAGGGCTTTTGGTATAAAGAAGGAGCCTGAATTGAGCCACAGCGCCTCATTTTGAACCTCAAACTGACATGAAACTCTAACCAAGAGGGTAAAACTCCGCTGGAAAGGTCTGAAGGACTTTGGGAACCTACCAAGGCTCTATCTGGAAGATGGGCTACACCTGGTAAGCGTTGCATGAGTATAGACTGTATTGTTTTATGTTCTGTTTTCTCTCTATTACTTTTGTCTTAAAATAAATATACTACACTTTGTGAAAGCTAGCTAGTCAATGGTAACGCTTTCAGAGTCCCTGGGAGAGCACGACCCACAGGTGCTGAACTACGATCAGACCTGCTGGGATAGCCATAGAGAATAACAGGGGGATTGCAAGCCTAAATCCCCAGCCCAAAGAGAGAGGGACGGGGGTCCCCACCCATACAGAAATGATGGCTGAGATCTGAGACCTAAAGGAACATCCCTTGAGCAGACCACGGGAGGGGGCAGAGGTGCAGTGAAACCCAACCTGTGACATACTCCTCCAACCTCTCCTCTCATACTCTTCCAGCCTTTCCTGAAAGGCTTGTAACCCCATTCCCAATTCCAATCCCTCAAACGATACAATCCCGGCAGCAGAAATCTATGGCCTATTCCAATCGATAAAGTGCCATGAAGTACCAGGAAGGTTTCTGATGCCCTACATCCCTTGGACAGCCTGCTCCAGATTGTTTTCAAAATTCGTTACATGTGGCCCATACCTCTTTCTGATACAATAAACGCACTTTCCCAGCGCACAGATGAATGATACAATCATCTAGTCAGTCCTCTGCAATCCCCAACAGGTTTCCCTTCCTGCCCAGGCTGCAGTGCTCTCCATTTCCCTTGGAGACCGGCTGAAACCTCTCACCTTTCTCCCCATCCTCGTCCTGCTCTCCCCTTAGCGGTTTGTCCAGCCCCTCCTCCCGCGAGGCAGGCTCTCCATTTGGCATGGTCTTGTTCTGTTGCTGGGCCAGCTTTTGCCGGATGGAGTTGATCTCACGTCTCAAGAGCCGGATGCGTCGGGTCCGGGCACCGCTGGACCTCATGGTGCTCACCATGTCCAGCTTCTCCAGCAACTCCTTCAATTGTGCCTCCAGGGAAAGGTGAGCCCGATTCTCGGGGACAAGAATGTTGTCCACTGCACCAAGAAGAGAAGCAATGTTAAGAAGTGATTGCTGACACCTCGTGTACTCAAAGAGTGAAAGAAATTCCACTGTACCCAAACCAACCATTCCACGTCACAGCCATGCATCTAACTATAAGGATAATTATATCCTTTCAAGGCAGCTTGTGGAATCCCTGTCATTGGAGGTTTTTAAGCACCGGTTGGACAAACACCTATCAGGGCTGGTCTAGGTTTACGTGGTCCTGCGTCAGTGCAGGGGACTGGACTAGATGACCTCTCAAGTTCTCTTCCAGCCCTACATTTCTATGATTCTTCTCATCAATGCTATTTGTGAACGCTATGCCACTGGTGGAGGACTGAAGAATTCTCAGGATCACATTCCAAGAGGGATGCGTCCTTTAGGAAGCAGATCACAGACAGAGAGCGAGCTCCATGGGAGGGATGGGAAACAGTAGTCTGAACTAAGTTCAGCAAAGTTATTTCGTACTGCATGGGGTTGGGAACAAATGCTACAGAGATGCAGATTCATCTCATGGTGGTTTCTACAACTGAAGCAATCATAAGTTCAGGCCATGCCAGGAATAAAGGTCTCTGTGACAAGACTGTTGCTACGGTGTTTTCGGTATTCTGGGTCACAATCCCACCATACCTATGCTGTCCCCTTCACAAAGAATTCCTCCCATCCCCCTGCCTCAACTCCTTCAGAACATGCCAATTCTTTGGCTACCCAGATTGACCTTGTCGAGAGAGGGCATGTGGTCATTATGTCCAGTGCAAGGAGAAGGTGAAATGAGGTTAGACTGGGCTATCTGCAGTTGTGACTCAAAATAATCATGGAAATTAGAAATGGAAGACACCCTCCCATTCCAGCTGCTGGCCAGGGCAGGATTGTCCCTACAATAAACTGCCCTACAAGCATGTAACTGATTTCTCTGTGAGATGCACTGGAATGCCTTTCCCATACATTTTAAATTCCAGTAAACCAGCCTCCCAACCTAGGTAGAGGTCGGGGAATGGTGGGCCATTATATAAAGTACAAGACAGCCTAAACCTGCATGAATTCATCTTTTCAAGGCTCTTTAAAAATACCCAATTTACACTATAGCCATGGCACGTGGATTCCACAGCAAATAGTGAGCCCGTGGTCTTGTGGTCTGGGACTAAGGGGAGCTGGCTTCAATACCCGGCTCTACCACAAACTTCATAGAATATCAAGGTTGGAAGGGACCTCAGGAGGTCATCTAGTCCAACCTTCCTCTGTGACCTTGGGCAAATCACTTAATCTTTCCATGCCTCAGCTTCCCATCTGTAAAATGGGGATTAAAAATGTTTCCCTGACTCACAGGGAGTGTTGTGAGGATAAATTTGTCATTGTTAGATGCATACAGCCGGATTTTCAAAATAGCTCCAGGCCACATTTCCAAGTGCCTGGCATCCCCAATCAGGGCCAGCTTTTCCAAAGTGCTCAACAGCCAGCAGCTACCACTGCAGCACTGCAGACTGTCAGACGAGCTCAGCACACTACGGGGCTCTTTCAAGAAGCTGCCCACTTATTTAAGTCCCTAAAGAGGAGCTAAGATTGTTTGAAAACCTGTCCCTGGAAGTGGGTGTTAAACTCATCTGAAATCTGGCCCTTAGATGCTACAATAATGGGAGCCATATAAGTGCCTATATAGGTAAATGGATGTGCCCAAATCTTACTCCTCAAATGGGGGTACAGTTATAGCCCAGCCAAAGTAACATGGTCAGAATGATGGCTGGTCCTACACACTGAGTCTAGGAGTCTGGCTTTTACTGGACTGTTTGCCAATCCTAAAAATAAACAGCCCAGGGGAACTCACCATCCTCCCAAGAAAAGCGATAAAAGTCTTCTGTTTTGGGTGACTCGGGCAGGTGAATCCCCACATCAGTGTCAAAGCCGATGTTTTCAGCCTGCCGTCGCGCATGGCGTAATATCGCTCCTCCGAGGTCTCTCAGCCGGACAGCTGCTCGGTGGAAAATCGTGTCTTTAGCATTATACCTCATGCAGTTGGTAACTATAAGGTTAAAGTCTTCCTCAAACTCATCCAAGGTTCGGTACAGGTGGGACTCCAGCTTCTGCCTCATGGTGGAAAAATCCATTGGATTGGAAATGAATTCCAGGTAATCTGGAACCTAAACATATAAAACCTGTACAATTACAAAAACCATTTACTAGCCAACCAGAGCGCATCCATCATAAGCACTCTTAATGTCCTTTCCACCTGCAGAAGGGGTAATGTCACCAATGCACATATACTCCACTCAATTGAGCCAGACGTGCCCCGGCTCTGCAGAACGAAATTACTTGACTGAGATGCTGTAGTAAGCTTCCTGAAAACAATGCCTAGGATATCCCGTGTGAGCCTCCTTTAGAAATTCCTTAGCTCATGCTAACTGAGGACAAAGATGGTCTGAGCTCTCTCAAAACAATGCCCTGCCTCTGCCAACTATGACACCATGTGAGCTTCCTCCCATCTTCAAAGCAGTGCCCTTAGCTTATAGGAAAGATACTTGCCTCATTCAGGTTAACGGGCTCTGCAAAAATCTGAGCCGGATCCTTCTCCTGCAGCAGGTCCAAAGTTGTGCGCAGCAGCACATTGAAAGGAGTCAGCTGTAACTCCATAGCAGCCTGTTGAACTTTGACCTGGGAATGGTGAAAAGGAATCACATGCAGTTATCAAAAATGGAAAATGCAAGTGGCATTTCCCTTACTTCCGTTAAATTCCATTCCATTCACTGACAGCAACCTCAGACCTTTTTAAACTCGTTTCTGAAGCACATTTGATCAAGTGCTTGTTTCTTCTGTTTGTAATGTAGAAATTAACAAAAATACTGGGCAGTATACTGAGTCATATAGTTAAAGAAGTTGCCTTCTTACCATCTTAACAAAAATAATTACAGTCCAAGTTTAATATCTGATACATCCTCTATCAGGGAACTAAACCTTGTAAACTGGGGTGCTCCTAGTTAGTCTATCTCATAACACTAGAACAAGGGGAAACCCAATGAAATTAAAAGGCAACACATGTAAAATTGATAACAGGGAACACCTTTTAACACCCCACAAAGTAACCCATGGAATTCCCAGCCTCAAAATATAAGATCAATTAGCAGGATTGTTTTTTTAAAAAAGGATAAAAGATTTAGGCATTTTTTTATGAACATCCAGGGTTACATTAGACAAAATAAATAGATTATAAGGGATATAAACTCTCATGTTTCTGGGCGTAAGCCAATCACTAACTAGAAAGACTCTAGAGGTAGGCTATTCAATAGTTGTCCATCAGAAGGTTTCCTGCTCCTTCCTCTGAAGCATCTAATACTGGTTGATTTCAGAGACAGGATAATGGACTAGATGGACCATTTATCTGATCTGATCTGGCTGTGTTTCTACTTCAAGGACGATGGAACTGAATGAAAAAATATATTCCTCCTTTAATTTCTTAAGGTCCCTGATATTACAGTCCTTCTGTATGGCATTAAAATCACCAACCCAATGTCTAGGGAAAGGACTTCTACTTATGTGAGGCAAACTTTATTTTGTGTGTTAAATGATAAGACAGCAACAGTAAGAGCCTGGGCGACAACACAGAAAGAGGTTTACAGTGACAGCATGATTATACTATATTTCCCACAACATCAAAGATGAATCTGTATGAAGACCAAAAGCTAGGACTGTCAAGAATGTATATTATATACATCTAAAAGCTGTGCTGAGAAGCAGTTCCAGCTACATATGTTTCTCCATAGCTGCTTTCAACTACTTGAAAGGGGGTTCCAAAGAGGATGGATCTAGACTGTTCTCAGTGGTACCAGATGACAGAACAAGGAGTAATGGTCTCAAGTTGCAGTGGAGGAGGTCTAGGTTGGATATTAGGAAACACTATTTCACTAGGAGGGTGGTGAAGCACTGGAATGGGTTACCTAGGGAGGTGGTGGAATCTCCTTCCTTAGCGGTTTTTAAGGTCAGGCTTAACAAAGCCCTGGCTGGGATGATTTAGTTGGGGATTGGTCCTGCTTTGAGCAGGGGGTTGGACTAGATGACCTCCTGAGGTCCCTTCCAACCCTGATACTCTATGATTCTATGATTCCATGGTAACTTTTCCTTTCCAAACTATACTGGAATTTCACTAAACTGTTTAGGATGTAGTTACCTGTGATACAGACATATCAAGATATCAAAAGTAAAAGGAAACAAACAAAGGAATGATTTTTTACCCTCCCACCCAAAGGATGTCAGCATTCACAGCAAGATAACCCCACTCCTGTAAGTCAGGAACAACATAAACAGGATGAAACAGTGCTGGCCCCATCAGAAGATCTCGGTCAAAAAATGGATGGAGTCCAGTCAGCTGTCACTAGAAAGGATTCCCAACTGGACAAGCTCGTAAGCAAAGTAAATAATATTGAGACCAGGATGGAGAGTGTGGAAGAAATCTGACCACGCAAGCTGGTATAAGCTTGAAAAACTGCAAGGACAAAAGAGAAAACTTTCCAGGTTAGTAAGTGGTCTAAGTTTAAAACTGCCTCTCTCACAAAAAACAAACAAACACCTCAAGGTAAGACATAGGAATCTTTGCCTTACCAAATGGAGAGGAGGAGGGTTTAGGATCATTCTTGGTGTGACAGTTACCAAAATACTGGAATAAACATTAAAGATGATCTAGTTTCTGTTGCACAAGCATCTGGTGCATGCTCAGGACAGAAATAGCAGGGATGTTGCAGGTCATGATTCAAATGCACAGGTAGTTATATAAAGAAGCTTGCACAGCACTTAACAGCACAGTGCCATCAGTCAGCCTCTCCCTAGCACTGCAAGTCAGCAAGGGTCTGATTTGCAGAGGTACTGAGCACCTGTATCTCCCTCAGACCTCAATGGGAGTTGTGGGTGCTCAGCACTTCTGCAGGTCAGAACCTGTGCAAAGAGAAAAAAGATTTAAGAGAAGCTGCTGTGTTTCATTTCCTCTTCCAGCTGTAAGTGGAGAGGCACATGAGGCTGCAGGAAAGGCCCAGGATCTACCTACCTGTTCCCGTTTGAGTTTTTCCCTCTTACGGATCAGCTCAATGAGCAACCGTGCTCTCTCCAAATCATGCCGCAGTTTCTGCCAGTACTTCAGTTCCTCCTTCACTGCACTGGTCTTCTCATCCTGCTCCTTCTGTCAGGGGTAACAGTGGGATGAGATGAAATGCACATACAGACTTCTTGTGTTGTCTACTTTTTCCAAGTGTCTCTGCTCCCATACTCTTCCTCCTGTCTACTTCCATTTCTACTAGACCTCATCCACACTACAAAATCGACTGGGTTTAAGCACTATACCTAAATAGCAACCTGATCATGGTAAAACAGGCATTTGGTCTTGTCTGTGTGGACAGGTCTAAACCAGGTTATAACCACATTCCAGAAATAAGATCTAGTCCATGTTCACTCGCACTCTCACTCCTTTTATGTAAGTCATTATTATTTACACTACCACTGAGCATGGTGACCCATTGTGTTAGGTGCTGTACATAGTAGGAATGGTCTCTACCCCAAAGAGTTTACAACCTCGACAGACAGGGTTTAGTCTGTGTGTATGGGAGAAAGGAAGTATTATCTCCTTTTTTACAGATGGGGAACTGAGGCACAGAGAGAATAAACAAGTTGCCCAAAGTCACACAGGAAGAGCCAGAACTGGGAACTGAACTCAGATCTCCCAAGTTCCAACCCAGTTCCTCAACTACACAGCCAGCCTTCCTCTCTGAAGGTCCTTTTCTTTGCTTTTCAATTAATGACAAGAACATACTGATGTATAAATGCTCACCTGAGACAACCAATAAAAGACAAACACAAAGGAAGTACTGATGATTTACATTTGTATAGTGTCTTTCACCCAGAAGCATTCATTTACAATGACTACTTACTGAAAACTGCTAAATCAACATATTAAGGAAATTTTGCACTCAAATTAAATTTTGCATTAGTCAGTCAGAAGTCACCACACAAATCAAATCTGTGATTTCCACTAAATATGGTAAAAATATATGTGCACAATATACACAATGCTTCACAAAGAAGTTTTACAGCATACAGGAATCACTTGACTTCACTACCTCATCAGCTACCACTGGTCTGGAACGCAGCCACTGTTTAACACTGCACGTCAGTTCAGAAGAGGAAGCGAAAAAGGCTATATCTGATTATTATTTAAATAGGGCCATAAATGTGCATTGGAGGATTTGAAATTGAAGCCGCAGGAGGAATTACCCAAATTGGGATTCGGCCAGGATTCTGGAGCTAACACCTCTTGTCTTGTGAATGGGATCTTTAACAGTGCTTGGTTTTATGATTCATCTGAAAGATGGTCCCACCAGCAGTACATCACACACTACCACAATCCCAGGGCACTGATTCCATTCTGACTCACGAGAAAGAGTGCCACCCACTGAATCACCAGCACCATTTGTTGCAGCACAATGGCTCTCCCATTCAAGTACTGACCTGGCCTGACTCCTTGAGTATACCAACAGAAGGCAGCATAGATTAAGAAAGAGCACTCCTTCTCCATTGTAATTACCTTAAAGAACAGGATGTTTCTCTAGTTCTACCGCTCATACCCATCCCAAATCCCCGATTCAATTCCCAGAACTCATCACCTGACTGCACCTCTGCCAGTGCTCAAAGTTGAATTACATTTTTCCAGTTTCTCCACCCTGCTCCCCTTTCCAGTTTACCCCAAACTTATTTCCTCACCCACATTCCTCTTCTCTGCCCAGCTGCTACAGCATGTGGTACTGGAATGAGGGGTGGTACCTGCTCTGCGTTTCTTTGGGACTGCAAGTGAGAGTGGAGGCGCCGGATCAGAGGGACACCATTCCTCGCCTGGCGCTTCAGCAGCCAGTAGTTGTGTAGCCGCTGCATAAACTGGTTCTTCCTCTGGAGAGAGAGTCCACTGCAAATTTTATTCAACCTATAGGAAACAAACCAGATCAGCAAGCAGACTACCCTGCACATCAAAGCAATCATCAAATTCTATGGACCATGATGGCACATGTTAAGATCTCCTGCTGCAGTAACAGTGGAGCACAATTTTGCAATATTGTGTCAATATGCGTAAGAACCGTACACCTAATCCACGCCAGTCTGTGCCAATCTAGGGTCTTTCAGCTGTGAAGATAGCCATCTCTGCCTTCAGGAATGTATTGTTATTTTAACAGCAGCTCGGCTGGAGGCTCTTACCAAACAATAGTCATAGCAGGGTGAGAAGTATCCAATCACCAATTCAGCTCCAAGGGAGCAGTTAACTTACTAGAGTCATTTAAGTTTCACATTATTAAGCGAGGCACACTAGGGAACAAACTCAAATGGAGTCCCAGGACAATATTTTTAACCATGTAATAATTATTAGACCATTTCTGTGTTTGTACAGCACCCAGCACATTGGGGTCCTGGCCCATGACTAGGGCTCCGAGGTGCTATGATAATACAAATAATAAACAATACATGGTATCTGAGCCGTTTCCAACAGAACATCTATTAAAATATATGGGGCATCTGGCTGCACTTTCCAAGATGCTAAAAGAAAATAGAGCACCATCCCTGCTCCGTGAGGGTGTCCTGGCCGAAATACACTAGGCCAAATTCGCAGCTGCTATGACAATGATGCATTCAGCTCACTAAGCAGGATGCTTAGGAGCCATGAAGTGAGGAGTCAAAATACAGTGGCTTTAGATCAATAGGAAGCTACTTTCCATTGAGGCCCTGTTCACTCAATGGCTTGCAACCAAGTCTGAAACTATTTTAAAGCCTGGTCACAGCCCAACATGGTTTATGTGTACACTTTTGTGTGCTATAATTTGGTATAATTAGAGCTGGGTGACATTTTTCAAACTAAACTTTTTCTCGCAAATAAACACAGATTCAGGTCAATCAAAATATTTCGTGAATTTGTGTCGGTTTTAGCAAACTATTTTGGTCAGGAAAAATAATTTGGAAATGTCAAAATGCTTGGTGTTGAGATTGCCGAAACACACCATTTCAATGTTTTGCACTAGATTCCTGACTGAGGCGCCACTGGCTTTCACAAGGCCCAAGGTGGAGATGCTGCTTCCTCTTATACCTATAACCCAGTGGTTACTGCACTCACCCAGGATAATCCTGGTTCAAATCCCTCCTCTGCCTGATGTGGCGCAGGGACTGGAACCTGGATGTCCTCCCTCTCAGGTGAGTGCCCTCATCACTGGACTCTGGGGCATTTGAGGGTAAGTCTCTCTCAGTCTCTCCCGTTGAAACTGTTCTACTTTGTACAAATAATTAAATATTCAATTCAAAGGGACTGAAATTCAGGTATCCCCTCACCGCCACCAGGAGGGAGTCCTAACCATGTAGCTATCAAGTCACTCTTTCACTCTCTGGCCCAATGAATATTAACAGAGCTTGAGAGAGACCCACCCTAGAATAGCCAATAGCCTAGCGGTCAGGGTGCAAAACTGGGAGGGAAAGACCTGGGTTCAAGTCCATCCTCCACATCAGTAAGAAGGATTTGAACCTCTAACCTGTAGGATATAGGAGAAAGCGGCAGCACATTCTCCTCAGTTGTTTGAATGCCAGTAGTCCCAAAGTCCCCTTGGGAATGCAGCCCCCTTTGCTTTTATTTTATTTTTAAATGGCTAAAAAGGCCCAAAAATCAAAAGAAAACATTTTGTTCAACCCATAATGATATTTTTTTTGAATTGCCAGGTCTGGTGTTTGTTAAAGATCCCCTGGGAATGAGCTACAGTTTATAGCACAGTTTGGGCATACCTGCTGAAAAAATAACAACAGAAGCTGGTCCAATGAAAGATCTTACCTCACCCGCCTTGTCTCTCTGTGATGCTACAACTGTGCCGACAACAGGGGGTGCAGTTTAAAGATTAAAGGGAAGACAGATGCTGGACTAACCCAGTCCTTAATACAAAAGACCTGGCCAGTCCCAGGTATCCACCAGAGAGCATCGGTGCCAACACTCACCTGTAAGAGGGGATCTGTGTGACTGTCACCAGTGGCATAGATGAACGCCCATCTGCCAGGTCACAGGCTTCCTTTTTGATCTTCTGCTTCAGCTTCACTTTGCTCTTCTTCAGGGATCCCTTGGGGGTGGCGGTGCTGTCTTCCTCCTCTCCTTCCTCCTTTGTGATGTCCTCCTCCCCTTCACTAGTAGCAGTCGTAGACCCTTTTTTCATTGTACCGGATGGGGAATGTGCCCCACAGTAAGCCGTCTTGCGCACCGTGAAAGTTGTGCCGTTGATGCTGGTCTCCCTCATGGGTTCTATCTTCATGAAGAGACCAGCCCGTTGGGCACAGGTGACGTGGAAGGCAGTGTAACAGTTCACCTTATGGCACTGGATAGCAGCTCCCATGCCCTTCTGCTTGCAGATGTAGCAAGTCAGCTTCCAGCGAGCGGGCGGGATGTTGTTTATCCCTTCGATGGGCTCCAAGAACACAGTGTTTGCAAAGCAGACCTCGGGGATCCAGATGGCACAAACAACATGGGCCCAGCGGCCATCACTGGTCTGCTTGAAGGCTCCGCCTTTGTTTGGGCACAGAACACAATCAACCGGGCGAGAAGGGGACTGCAGGCAGCAGCGGCAAAGCCACTGGCCCTCGGGGATGTAGGGTACGCCATAGCACTCCTGGTGCACGGCCAAGTTACAGATGTCACAGAACAGGATGACGTTGCTATTGTGGCACTCATCATCCATGCAGACACAGCAGACAGCGTCCTCATCAATCAGGGACTGCTGGGCCCCGTTGTTGCGGCTCTCCAAGTACGACTCCTTCTCCAACCGATCCACCAGCAGCTCAAAAGCGTCAGCAGAAACTGTCCCGTAGCCATCGTCCTTCCGCTTTTCATTAACCATGTCCAGCCAAGCCAGATCCTCCTCATCCATGTCATACTCCACCTCTGCATCGAGGTCCTCAGGAGGCTTCTCGATGTACCGGTAGTATGCTGCAGGCAGAGGAGGGGCATCTGGCTGGCTGAAGGAGTCCATCACCCGGAAGCTGGGCTGGGGTAAATGGAAAGATGTCCCTGGTGCATGTTTGGAGCATGACTCTTTCTTTTTGCCTTTTGAGGGAGTTTTCTTGGACTTGGAAGGGAACAGGGGCTGTTCACTGTTCTCCTTGTTGCTGTTGCACTCTGTGATATCCTGGGCAGTCAGCTCATCCTCCGTGATGATCTTTAGGGGGTCATAGATGCTGATGCGATGGAGCCGTCCATCAATATCAACCTCCACTATCCGCTGGGCCTGGGCATACGTCAGAGTCTCCCGGGTAGGCGAGCATTTCAGGCTGTAAGGCGAGGGAGAACGTCTCCCCTCGGGGTTCTGCCGGGACCTCCTCCGAGGCTTCCTCATAGCTGCACCTGGAAACCCTGTAACACAACCCAGACAGAGTACAATTTAAGCCAGCAGCACAGGAAAACGTGAACAGCACAGATTCAAAAACTTACTCAGCATGATAGGAGTGAAACATGTCCACTAGAGGCTCAGCTAATTTCAGATTCACTAAAGCACCGAAAGCATTTCCTCCTTCTTTAGATCCAAGGGGGCACACATCCACCAGTGGATAGGGTCTACTATCTCTCCCATTATGTTGTAGCATTGCATTGCAAATCCCCTCCAGGCCCCTGCTCTGTTATCTTTTCAGAGGATTGGCATACCACAGTACAACCAGCTGAGAAAGGCTGGAATGAGTTTGATGGTATTTTGTACTGAGCTAAATGTTGTGCTTTGCCTAGCTCACAGTTAGAACTCCCACCAAATCGAATAACACTTTTTATATCTGATGGCATTGTCCATATATTAATAAGTTCATGCTGCACATGGAATTTTCCTCTATGTTCTTATGCCTGTTGTTATTATTATTTATTTCCCGTAGCACACACAATGTGCTAGATATTTTCCAAACTTAAAAGCAGGCACTGTTCCTGCCCTGTAGACCATGGTACTGTTTTTACTCAACAGCTGCAGCAATACTTCCAAAGTCTGGTGAAAAAAACAGTTGAGAATTCTACAGAAGAGGGTTATATGCCGATATCTGCAAGTAATATCCCACTGCTGACAGAATATATTATGTGAGTTCCAGATATAAGGCTACATTTCAGGAACCAGTCTTTTTTAAGTGGAGCCAGTCATAGTTCCTTTGGTTAAGGTTGCAACCAGCATTTGAATCTGGGTCCTATTTTCAACCCTTCTGTAAAGTAGTCCACAAAAATATTCATTTTGCAAATTCTCACACAGGCTCAGAGGGCTGCATTAGGCAGTGCTGCAAGACAGTGGTTGTGCAATGGGATATGGAAAGGGTTGGAAGAGATTAATCTGGCCAAGTGCTGTTTGAAATTGTCTCATGGCTCTGGAGCACTTCCAGGGTATCTACCAAAAGGGACTAGCACTGAAATAGATTGGTAACCTGGCCTTCAGTAAACACAATTCTTGCTGCAGTCTAGGAATCCAATTTATCCTCGCTTTTTATATTGCAAATAAGCATACATGGATGCAGCATGTCAGAACAGGTGCTTCTTTTAAACAGTCAAAGAAATAAAATAAATTAATAAATAATGGGTATATAATCCCAGACACAGCTCTCAGCCAAAGAGAGTAACATCTACTGCTAAAATACAATACAGAAGCTGATGACTGTTGCCTGTTCATTCATTATGGCACTAGTCTTGTGTCTTGAAAACAATGAAAGGAATTACTGAGAACCAGGGACCTCATCCTCCACCCATGTGCATAATCATCGCTTCAGTGATCCCTTTATACTGAATATCACTAGTTTTTAATGGTAAATGCAGCTCACAATTTGCAAATCAATCTGGATCTGTAATAAACAGACTTCCTGGACCTGTTGGAAACATTAGCCCAAATGGGGAAAAGGGCGGGGGGAAAGTGGACAGACAGAGGAGTTCAATGCATGTGCTGGGGAAAGAGAGCAACATGGAGGCCACTTATTCACTACAGCCAGGAAAAGACTTAATTTTTAGTAGTTATTTTTTAAGTTTTGTGTACGTACGCTGCATAGCCAGTTGTCAAGGACAAGATGCTATTCCAGCACTTACATACCATCATGGCTGGTGCAATATAAATACTATACATAGATTAGAGATATAGATTGTCTTTAACTTAAAAATACCTGGGTGCACTGACTGACCAACACAACTGAGCTGAGCCTGCAATGAAAACTGGTCTCCAGCCTCTCTCTCCACAATGGCAGCTGTTCCCTCTGGAGCACTCTCGAGAGTGTGTAGGTAACTAGCCCTGTGTCTGCCTCCCAACATGCAGAACGGGCCGGAACCCAATAGGAACATGCAGAACGGGGCCCAACTGGCCGAGCAAAGCCAGAGGAAGAATTTAGCAATGTAGCAGGCCAGATGTAAGGACGAAGCATCCATTCCTTCTGCGATTTGGTGGGGTTCTCAAGGAAACACAGTGGGTGACAGAGATTAGGTTTCATTCCCAGGCTCAAGCGCTGACTGGTCAACATGGAATAGGGGATGAGAGAGCAACACGGGAAAGGAGATTTTTTTTTTCCTCTCAAACACTTTTCAAACAGCAAACACAACATGTTAAGGGTGATGATTTTTTAACAGGGAGACAGGACCGTATGCTGGTGCCAGAAGATTCAGTGGGAATTGAGGCAGCTGGAGAGAGGAAAGAAAATGCAGTAACAGAAATGCTATGGAGGAGAGAGGTGGGAAAGAGGCAGGATGGGAACGTTAATAGGGAGCCAGATAAATCACTTGAGAACAGCGGCCGCGCCAGCAACATGAAAAAGAGCTGTGGGAAGAAAGCGGCCAAATCACAGGAAGAAACCCAGAAAGAAAGAGAGAGGAGAGAAAGAAAAACAGAACGTGAAAGCCTCCTGAAAAGATAAGTGGGCTCCTGCTTATCTCTTGCTGCAATGAGGATACACGAAGGCTCTGAACTGCTGCCTCACCCATATTTTATTTAAATATATAAATTCAGCCCTGCTTACAGAATTTGCAGCCATGAAAAAACATTATAAAACGTAATTTGTGTTTAGCCCATTGCATGATTTTTGGTCTATAAAAGGCCTGACCCTGCAAACGTATATTCACAAGAGACAAGAATGAGTAAAGACATGCAGGGATCAGGCCCTACAACAGTAATCAGTTAGTTCTATTGGTGAGGAGTAAACAAGTTCTGGGAATGATGCTTCTAGCCCTGGAGTATTAATATGCCACAGCATGCGGAGTCCAAGTTGCAGCCAGGACTAATGGACTATCATAAAATGTAACCATGGACCTTAAAGCACTAATCAGCAGGTAGTAAAAAATCCAATTTCATTTGTCCCGACTGAGCTTCCGGTTGTCTCAATTTTTCTCCAGGGGGAATTTTGCGCCACTGCACATGCGCAGAATTTATGTCCCCCACAGATTTCTTTGCTTCCCCGCAGAAAAATGACTTTCTGATGGGGAAGTAAAGAAATTATGCAAAAGATCCCCACTTGGGGAATGGAGTTAAGGGAGAAATGAATTCAATCAAGAAGAAAGGGATGTCCACGCAGCAGAGACAAGTTATCCTTAGTCAACTCCCTTCCCAACTTGTCACCTGTAAACCAATGGGAACAGAATGCCCACTGCACATTCCTTTAAATGTTCCTGCCCTCCTTCCCCACTGCAAATCAGCCAGGCTTATAAAGAGTGAACTGGAGAACACACAAGGGAGGGACTGAAACATGGAAAACAAGGATTTCAGAGACACAAGTGAAACTGGAGCCTAAAGAATTTAAATAGGCCCCAAGTTTGGTAAACAGAATTAAATTCCACTACTCATGCCACTAACTGAGCATGCAGTCTCCATGTCCTCAAGACTCTGTTGCAAATACACGCATGCACCCAAACCAATCACAACGTTTACCTCCTACTTAGGCCTATTGAGAAAAGTGGGGTTTCTCTCATCACAATTGGCTGTCATAAAAAACAAGGTTATAAAACATACCATCACTTAATACTATGCAGAAGCATCTAAAAAGTTACTGAAACTACCGCCAATGAGAGCTGAGTGGCTGGGTCAGAGAGGGCAGCTGAACCCAAAAAGTTGTCAGGCTGTCAGCATAACCATGTCTGAAACCTGACTCCAAAACAAGGAAAGAATCTGAAATAGAGCTAGCCAAACACTGCAGTTTTGTCTACATTAGCGAAATTTGCCATTCTAATTCTTTAGTCCTCCCAGCACTTTGTAAAACACCTCATGGTCACGAAAAAATTGCTCCAAAGGGTGTACATGTGTGCCAAAATACTTGCTTTCATCAGGGCTAAGTATTGTAGTGGTCTGTGCTGTTTTAGTCCCAACATGAACAAAGGTAATAGCATAAAGGTTCAAACAGTCCTCCTCTTACTGTCACATGGTACACAGGTGGCTTTTCAAAAAACTCCCATATTGCACTGTTTCTGGGAACTGTGGCGAGGTACCAAGAAAGCACTACAACTGAACCAAATAACATGGCTGTTATGCACACACTGAACCATTTGTGCTTAACTTGTTTCTATCCCACCAGTTCATTCAGGAGCAGTCTGATTCTCAAATGTAAAAGTGGCCTGCAGCAATTCAATTACACAAACAAAAGCCTCTGACAGAGGGGCCAAGTGCTATACTGATTTACATCCATGCAATACTGGATTTACCCCTTCCAGAATTTCAACACTATTTTCCAGTGCCAACACACCCTCCTTCACCAACCCTCCATTCTCATTGTACACTCTTCCTATTCCATTCCACTCCATTCCTGTAACGCCGTCCTTCCCTTCTGCTTCCTTGATGCCATAAAATATTTCTCCTCTCATGCCGTTATGCCACACAATTTAAGGATTCCTAAATCCCATCCCAGTGACACCACTTCACTTTCTACTGGTGTCCTTCTGGAGCCATTCTGCTGTGCTGACAACAAAGTCCTCCTTCCCCAGCACCAGCAGCTCAGTATCTTTTTGCTAATCCATTTCCAGTGCCACCAAGCTTCAATCCTTGCTTAGCTGGTTGCAGGTCTCACCTTTCCTCCACTCCATTTCCAGAGTAACAAGGCCACAACATACTTGCCATCAGCCTACACGCCAGCCATTTGACCCCCTTTCTCTACCTGCAGCCTGGTTCTTCCCCTCCCTCGCCCAACAGAGCTGCCAAAGGGGGTTATAGATTAGCCCCACCACCTCCATCCAGCAGGACTGGAAGGAAGACACTAAGACTTGTACGGGGGGGGGTGATTGGGGGCGAGGGGGTTAAAATGTATGAAACAGTATTGTGTGTGTTTTGTCCGTATTATTGGATCGGTTGATGTGGAGAGAATTAAGTTGGCTTAAGAACGGGTGCCATGGAGTGAGAGTCCCTCAGGGAGTGGTGGTGAGAGTACCAGGGTTCCCCACAGCGAGTAAAGGTGCCATCTGAGTGGGAGCACCACGGAAAACAGAAGGCTGCCCTGGGAGTTGCTGTGTTTTATGACAGATTTGGGTCCTGCCTTGGAGAGGTTCTAATCTGGACACCAGGCCCCTCTGATAAATGTCTTAGGCTGGCCAAGAAGGTTGAACAATGCTGCCATCAGCTGAGGATATGGGGGACTCCAGGCAGGCATGGACTCCAAGAGCTTAGACCCCTCGATTCTTGTGGTGGTGAGCAGGGGCAGCTAAGGCAAAAAGAAAACTCCAGGCACTGACTGAGGCAAAGGTGTAAATCAAGGCCAAGATATCACATCCTGGTTCCTTTGGTTTCACCAAATAATCATGCTCAGGAGAACAAGGCATTGGTGAACAGAAGTAACAGAGCAGGATCCACGCTATCAAATACAGGGTCGGTGGCTAAAGAAGTTAGTACCACCCATGACTTAATAATGGATGAGGCCCCTGACTTTGCATGCAAAATATGAATGGTGCTACAGGATCATTGTTGGCACATTTGACTCCAGTTGTCTGGTTCAGCATGAAACAAAAAGGTATCCAGGAGGAGGTGTTGTGCTTTTTGCATCTGATCTCAAATGCAGGCTGTCTCCCCTAACACAGGTCTGTGTGTGTACACCGTGTGTGAGTTCTGGGAGGGGGCTCCAATGGGGTGAGTGCGGAGGCCCACTGTGGGAAGATCAGGTTCCTCATCACAGTGGCACTAGAGTCACTGATAATGCTTTGTGATTTCAATATCCCCGTAGATGATGGTTCTTCTGGATCATTCCAGAATTTCATGCCATGACAACCATGAAACTGCCCCACATACTTGCAAGCTCCATTCGTAAGGGTGGACATACTCTAGATCTGATGTTTGCGTCAGGGGGAAAAGGTTAGAATGATGGATATTTCCTGTCAGGGGACAACCGCATGCTCCTTCAATCTGAGATCAGGATGCCCCCATCGCACGGGGGAGATGAACATGTTTTGATGGTTTGCCCTAGAGCAGTTCTCAAGCCGTGGGCCGGCTGCGGCCCAATCAGCACACAGCTGTGGCCCACGTGACATCTTCAGGGCCATACGGGTAGTATATATTGTGTGGATGTGGCCCACATAACACACAGAGAGTTGCATATACGGCCCTCAATGGTAAACAGGTTGAGAACCAATGCCCTAGAGGCTGATGGAACCAGCGAGTTTCCAGGAGGTCTTGAGGGAGAAGGCTGTTCTTCCAAAGGACCACTCTGTTGATAGCTCAGTAAGACTTTATAACAATCTTTTTTTCCTCCACTACAGACAGTGACCCCTAAAGACCCTCTCTCTCTGCTGTCTTTGGCTTCACAAATGACGTTGGTGAACTGTGACAGACAAAGCAAAAGGGGAGACTGCTAAAGCATTAGAAGCAGAAGTCTAAAGTAGAGCCTGACTGCTTGTGGCACACACAGCTCTTAAGATCGTATGCCATGGCTGTGCTAAGAAAGGTTTCTTCACTTCCACCATAGCATCTGCAACGTCTCGCACAGCAAAACTGTTCCAAGTGACGGCTGACAGCTTGGTGAATCCTCACTGCCTCCCCTCAGTTGCCAAGTCAAGTTTCTCTTGTGAAGTTTTCATGTTACGTTCCAAACATGAGCAATTTTGTCTGCACTGGGCTATACTATATCTTGAGAGGACACACAGACACACACACACACTGTCTTCTCTGCTGAGTTTCAGCCAGTATTGCTTGCTGAGATTATAGACATGCTGGGTCAGCTTCGTGTCACAACCTGAAATCTGGACTCTTGTCATTCCTGGCAGGTGAACACCAGTGGAAAAACTGGATACATTGTTAATCAAGATTGTCAGTGTTTCCCCAGTGTTGAGGCCCATACTCAAGAAATCAATTCCTGATGTCAACAATCTGGCTATCTATCCACTGCTGTCCCAAGGTTAATTAGGAGGGTAGTGAAAAGGCAATTCTGGCAGTCTGATTCCTTAGATTCTACCCAGTCTTGCTACATAGGCCTGGATATGGGGTAGAAACTACATTGATTATGTTAGCTGCTGATCTCCTGCCTCCTGCTAGTAGTGGACAAAGTGTCCATACTGATTCTTTTAGATCTACCAGAACCCTTTGATACAGCTGACCGTACAATTTTTTGGTTTCTTTTGCAGACATTAGCAGGGATGGATGTAGCTACTCCTGGGCAGCTCCATTCCCATCTTTCTGAGAGAACTCAAAAGACAGCTGAGGGCAACTGTCCCATGTCACAATGGATCTCGTTTGCAGGATGTCACGTGGGTCAACAGAGTCAACTCTTTTGTTCAATGTGTATAAGACACTCCTCAAAGAGGGTAAGGGAGGTGACATGGGCTGCACTGTATTCAGTACACTGATGACATCCAGCCCTACATCTTCATCATGTATGACCCAGAGAGAGCAGCAAAACAAATTATCGAGTGCCTAGATGAACTTGGGACTTGAATGAGAGTTGGTTGGATACAACTCAATCCAGAGAAGACTGAGGGTATGTCTACATTACCTGCCGCATCGGTGGGCAGCGATCGATCCGGGGGGATCTATTTATCGTGTCTAGTCTAGACGTGATAAATCGACCCCCGAGCCCTCTCCTGTCAACTCCTGTACTACAGCGCCACGAGAAGCTCAGGCAGAGAAGACGGGGGAGCGGCAGCAGTCGACTCATCACGGTGAAGACACCACAGTAAGTCGATCTAAGTACGTCAACTGTAGACCAGGGCTGAGATAATGTAGGTGGGCTGGAGAAAGCAGCTGGAATTGTTTGGGGATCTTATTTTAGCACCCCTCATTCACAGAGTCCAACTGCCATTTGCAAAACAGGTGAACCACTTGAAGCTGTTGTTATATCCTGGGCTACTCTGGATAGTCCAGGCAGCAGATGTGGCCAAGAGGGCACTTTTTCCCATCTACACCTGGCAAGACAAGTGCGACGTTTTCTCTCCAAAATGGAGTTTGCCACAGTTTTCCATGCCATGAAAATAAGATTACTGTAATGTGCTCTTCATGGGGCTGAGTGCTAGGACCATTCAGAAGCTGAGGCTGGTACAAAATCCTGCAGCCCATTTATTAAATGGAGTTACATGATGGGAACACATCCGATCAGTGCCCCATGATCTAATGCCTGCATCTGTAACTTTCACTCTATGCATCTGAAGAAGTGAGGTTTTTACCCACAAAAGCTTATGCCCAAATAAATCCATTAGTCTTTAAGGTGCCACCAGACTCCTTGATGATCTGAATTGATTTCCAATAAGCTTCCAGGTGGAATTCAAGGGGTTGGTTTTGCCTACAACCCCCTAAATGGTTTGGGACCTGGTAACCTGAGGGACTGCCTCTCCCTCCATGACATGCTGTTGCAACTGAGATCAGCAGAGATGCTCAGTTTGCTCAGTATGCTCACTTGGATATAAAGAAAAAGAAGCAGCTGGCAGGGCATTCTCTGTGAAAGGTTCTCCGTTTTAGAATTCAGTCCCAACCTTGGTCCACGAGGGCCCAGATTTGTTAACCTTCTGGGCACACTGAAAAGCCAATCTTTTTTCACTCTTCTCTAACACAGTTTAGAAAAACATGGGCCAACATAGATACAGTTATGGGAAGCACCTTGTTTATGTTTGTCTATGTTGTGATTTTTAATTTAATTTTCCAGAGCACTCGACAGGCACCTATCAATAAATCAATAAATGCCACAAAGAAATAATCCTCAGTGTCTTCAAGTCACACTTCACTTATGCTTCATCTTGCCACCATACTGCATTATTTTCTCATGCCAACCAGACTTAACAACAGCCATGCCCCTGCCCACCTACTCACACTCCTTCCACAGTGCTCAGGCTTTTTACATGCCTACCAGACCCATGTCCAGCAAGCCCCACTCTTTCCCAGGGACAAAACACACATCATATTTGCAGATGGCTTGGACACTTCTGCCCTCATGCCTGTACTGAAACATACAAGGAATTGTGTTTGGGCTCAGCAGAGGCTCAATACAACTGCATGCCTTACATTTGTGTCAGAGCATACAGTGAGTTTTATCAAGTCTCATCAGATGCCCAGCATAGGTAACCACCATGCCAGTGACAGTGCATGCAGAGAGTTGAGTCAGGCCTTAACTCAGGGGGATTAAGATCTATGCCAGTAATTGTGAAGATGTTACAATATCATGGTGAGGATAGTGATTACATTGATCTCTCTCACTTTTCAGCAGGAGATGGTGCAAGCGAGATGTTAGGTCAAACCACTGGAAAGCACGTGCAATGAGCTGCAGCAGGTGTTAGCAGGGGTGATCTCTGCCCATTGTGAGAATGGAGCATGCCATGGGTGGTATCAGGTCTCTGTAGGAAAGCCTTGGTCTCAGGATGGGTTTGGTGCATGTAGAGAAGAGTGGCAGACCTCACTATGGGGGTCCTCTAGACTCCCAAACCAGGGCTAGTGTGCTTGCAGTGAGTCACGTCAGGCTTCACCAGGAGAATCTCTGCTCCCATGGTGGGGATAGTGTAGGCAGTGACCCGAGTCAGACCTCAGTAAGGACACCACTAAGGGGGAAATGTTGCATGCAATGAGCTGTGCCAGCTGTCAGCAGAGGAGACTTTCTTAGGGAGGATGATACAAGCAGTAAACTTTGTCAGGCAACACATGATGCAGGCAATGAGCTGTCTCAAGACTCAGCACTGGATGGTGCATACAACAAGCTGTCAGACCTCAGCAAGGAGCCTCTCTCAGGAGAATGGTACATGCAATAAGCTGTATCAGGCCTGAGCAAGCAACTCTCACCGGGGATGGAGTATGCCAATGAGCCATGTCAGGTCTCAACAGAAAAGATCCTCTTACGGAGGATAGTGCAAGCAGTGAACTTTGTCAGGCAACAGATGATGCATGCAATAAGCTCCCAGGACTCAGCAGGGAGCCTCTCTCACGGGATGGTGCATGCAATGAGATGTGTAAGGACTTAGGAGAGAGCTCCTCTCAGAGGTCTGATGCATGCAGTGAGCTGTGCCAGGTCTCAGCAGGGTGCTCCCCCCAAGACTGAGGTGGGTCAGCCCATGGCAGGGGGATGGTG
>NW_020664955.1:1412677-1425592 GCF_002925995.2 Terrapene triunguis | reverse complement strand
AGAAAATCCCTCCTCTGGTTACACTGGCGGAGGGAGCGCGGGGGGAAGGGCAGCCAACTCTCCGCTGCCATTGGCTGCTGTCGCCGTCCATCCGACCATTGAGACCAATGATAGCACAGGGCCTGTAGCAGGGCACGAGGGGTGGGTCTCGGTCCCGCCTCGGCCAATGGTGTGGGAGAAGGTGGGCGGGGCTACCCAGTTCGGGGGGACAAGATGGCGGGGGGGTTATTGCCCCAGCTTCCCCCCCCCCGGCCGCCACCCCTTTCCGCTGCCCCCGCTATACGGCGCCGCAGAGGCGGCCGCGCTCTCCCCAGCCCCGCACGCGCCCGGCCTGGGGAAGGCCGCCGCCCCGCCCGCTCCCCCGGGTCACCTTCCCGCGACCCCCGGGATGGGGTGCCGGCCCCGCGGGCTCCGCTTTACCTGGCCGCGCTGCCGCCGCCTGCTCCTCCCTCCTCAGCCGCGGCGGCTCCGGCTCTCCCGCGCCGCCTCCCCGCACGGGGCGGACGGGCTCACAGGGCCGGGGGGCGCCGGGGGGGGAGACAAGATGTCGGCTGGGTCGGGTCCGCTCCGCCGCCTCCGCTGCTGTCGCCTCAGCGCCACCTCCGCATGCCCCCGCCGCGGCGGCTCCGAGCCTGGCCGGCCCGGCCCCGCTGCTCCCCGCGCCGCGCCCGGGGCCCCGCTCGCTCCGCCGCCGCGGCTCCGGCGGCTGCTGCTGCGGGGGGGAAGCAGGGAGGGGGGGGACAAGATGGAGGCGGCGGCGGCGGCAGCGCAGCCCGGCCGAGCGGAGAGGGAAGGAGGCAGCGAGAGAGCGGGCGGGGGAGGGGGCTGCAGCAGCAGCTTCGCTCCCCCCCACAGGCAGGGACCGCCCCCCCTCTCTCCCCCCTCCCCGGACACCACAGAGCGGGAGGCCCGGGGGCAGCGGCCTCTCGGGGGGGAGGGGAGCGGAGACTGCCCGGCTTGAGTGCCCCCACCCCCGCTGGGCTGAACTGGGGGGGTGGCCCTCCTCCCTCTAGTATGCTGAAGGGGGGGCAACCGGGGGGGTGACCTCCACCCCATATGTTAAACTGGGGGGGTGTCCTCGTGCCTCCAGGGTGCTGAAGGGGCAGCTTCGGTGTGCCCCCCCCCACTTTCAGTGTGCTGAAGTGAAGGGCAGCCTGGGTGTACCCCCACTGGGCTGAACTCGGGGGTGTTCCCCTGCCTCCAGTGTGCTAAAGGGGAAACAGCCTGGGGTGTGTTCCTCCCACCTCCAGTATGCTGAAGTGAAGGGCAGCCTGGGTGGGTGACCTCCACCCTCATATATTAAGCTGAGGGGGTATCCTCCTGCCTCCAGTGTGCTGAAGTTGGGGCTCAGCCTTGGGGGTGACCCCCACCCTCATTTGCTGGACTGGGGGTAGTTTGAGGGTATCCCCCATACCCATGTGGGGGGCCTACCCTGGGGATGTCACTCTGCACCCCAATATACTGATGGGCAGCCTTAGGGTGTCCCCACCCCTACGGTGGTCTGAGAAGATGGGTGAGTTATCCTTCCCACACACACCCAGCAACCTGGGGTTTTCTCCCTTCCCACTCCCCCAAAAATATGCTGAAGGGTCAGCCTGAGTGCTACCTCTCACACTCTGAATGCAATCTGTGTACTGACTGCTCCGCCTCCCATTGCACCCCTTTTCAACCCCACCTCAAAGGCAGCCCAGAACCTTGTCTCTATTGCTGTTCACCTGAATGACCAAGATTAAACAAATGGCCAGAACAATACAATCCACATTTATTTTGTAGTGTAGCATTCATACAGTCAGTCACTTAAAGTATTGGGGAGTTACACAATAGAACAGCAAGAGTAATTAAGGTTTGGGCATGGAAGAAACTAGGTCTTGAGCTGGGAAGTAGAACAAGAGTTCCCAACCATTTTTTTATATGTGGTATGCCCTATGAAAAGGTCTCATGGACATCCCACCTCCCAGTCATGATCATGAATAATATCCCTGTATAGAATTAGATGGAAAATTCTGGTTAAATCTCAACAAAAAATGGAAATGAAAATTGTACTGATTTTTCTCCCATTTACTGACCTATTCTGAGTTTTAGCTTTTGATGTAATTTAGCAGTGGAATATGAGCCAGCAGCATCTGACAGTCAGGTTTGCAACACACCCATGGTCGAAGGATCCCAGTTTGGGGGAAATAACTGTTTAATAACACTGGGAAACTTGTGCTGAATATTGTAGAGAAGGACATGCATGTTTTAGCACCATATCAGCTGCAAAATGTAAGCCACCTTTCTTTTCCAAACCATGTGTCAATGTATTCTTTTCTTTTAAAAAAAAGGGTAACACCCAATTGCCAGAACTCTCAACTCTTCAGTAACACATACTGGGTTCAGAGTAGCAGCCGTGTTAGTCTGTATCCGCAAGAAGAACAGGAGTACTTGTGGCACCTTAGAGACTAACAAATTTATTAGAGCATAAGCTTTCGTGGGCTACAACCCACTTCTTCGGATGCATATTGAGTGAAACATATCGAGGAGATATATATACACACACATACAGAGAGCATGAACAGGTGGGAGTTGTCTTACCAACTCTGAGAGGCCAATTAAGTAAGAGAAAAAAAACTTTTGAAGTGATAATCAAGGTAGCCAAGTGCAGACAGTTTGATAAGAAGCAAGTGTGAGAATACTTACAAGGGGAGATAGATTCAATGTTTGTAATGGCTCAGCCATTCCCAATCCCTATTTAGCCCTGAGTTGATTGTGTCTAGTTTGCATATCAATTCCAGCTCAGCAGTCTCTCGTTGGAGTCTGTTTTTGAAGTTTTTCTGTTTTAAGATAGCCACCCGCAGGTCTGTCATAGAATGGCCAGACAGGTTAAAGTGTTCTCCCACTGGTTTTTGAGTATTATGATTCCTGATGTCAGATTTGTGTCCATTAATTCTTTTGCGTAGAGACTGTCCGGTTTGGCCAATGTACATGGCAGAGGGGCATTGCTGGCACATGATGGCATATATCACATTGGTAGATGTGCAGGTGAACGAGCCCCTGATGGTATGGCTGATGTGATTAGGCCCTATGATGGTGTCACTTGAATAGATATGTGGACAGAGTTGGCATCGGGCTTTGTTACAAGGATAGGTTCCAGGGTCAGTGTTTTTGTTCAGTGATGTGTGGTTGCTGGTGAGTATTTGCTTTAGGTTGGGGGGTTGTCTGTAAGCAAGGACAGGTCTGTCTCCCAAGATCTGTGAGAGTAAAGGATCATCTTTCAGGATAGGTTGTAGATCTCTAATGATGCGCTGGAGAGGTTTTAGTTGGGGGCTGAAGGTGACAGCTAGTGGTGTTCTGTTATTTTCTTTGTTGGCCCTGTCTTGTAGGAGGTGACTTCTGGGTACTCGTCTGGCTCTGTCAATCTGTTTTTTCACTTCAGCAGGTGGGTATTGTAGTTTTAAGAATGCTTGATAGAGATCTTGTAGGTGCTTGTCTCTATCTGAGGGATTGGAGCAAATGCGGTTATATCTTAGAGCTTGGCTGTAGACAATGGATCGTGTGGTGTGTCCTGGATGGAAGCTGGAGGCATGTAGGTAAGTGTAGCGGTCAGTAGGTTTCCGGTACAGGGTGGTATTTATGTGACCATCGCTTATTAGCACAGTAGTGTCCAGGAAATGGACCGCTTGTGTGGATTGATCTAGGCTGAGGTTGATGGTAGGATGGAAATTATTGAAATCATGGTGGAATTCCTCAAGGGCTTCTTTTCCATGGGTCCAGATGATGAAGATGTCATCAATGTAGCGCAAGTAGAGTAGGGGCGTTAGGGGACGAGAGCTAAGGAAGCGTTGTTCTAAGTCCGCCATAAAAATGTTGGCATACTGTGGGCCCATGCGGGTACCCATAGCAGTGCCGCTGACTTGAAGGTATATATTGTCCCCAAATGTGAAATAGTTGTGGGTGAGGACAAAGTCACAGAGTTCAGCCACCAGGTTAGCTGTGACATTATCGGGGATACTGTTCCTGATAGCTTGTAGTCCATCTTTGTGTGGAATATTGGTGTAGAGGGCTTCTACGTCCATAGTGGCCAGGATGGTGTTTTCTAGACACAATCAACTCAGGGCTAAATAGGGATTGGGAATGGCTGAGCCATTACAAACATTGAATCTATCTCCCCTTGTAAGTATTCTCACACTTGCTTCTTATCAAACTGTCTGCACTTGGCTACCTTGATTATCACTTCAAAAGTTTTTTTTCTCTTACTTAATTGGCCTCTCAGAGTTGGTAAGACAACTCCCACCTGTTCATGCTCTCTGTATGTGTGTGTATATATATCTCCTCGATATGTTTCACTCAATATGCATCCGAAGAAGTGGGTTGTAGCCCACAAAAGCTTATGCTCTAATAAATTTGTTAGTCTCTAAGGTGCCACAAGTACTCCTGTTCTACATACTGGGTTATCTGCTGCACTTAATGAGTGCATCAGTGGGAGCTTTAGAAACAAAGGGCCAAGACCTGGTACTATTACAAAACTCTCATCAATTTCAGTGGGATGGTAACTGGCCCTAAATTAACAATTACTGTAGCCCCATCTTATTAATGAAGCATAATATTATTTACAAAATAGATATTCCAAATATCTGAAGCAAGTGTGTTGGGGGGGGGGGGGGAGGAGAGACCCTTCTCCTTACTATTAAAAGAATAATTTCAATAATTAACTAATTTCCCTTGTTCATATGTTAGAACTTCATTTTCATTTTAAACAAAGGTTTTTTGTGTGTGTTTACATATGTTTGGCATATATAGTGATGTAACTTGTACCAATTGCTTTACTTCGACCTCATCTCTGGGTCTCTTTAGCCCCTTAGGCTACTTCTACATCATGAGCTAGGGGTATGATTCCCAGCCTGCTCAGGAACTAGCTCTCACGTGAGCTAGCACACTAAAAATAGTAGTGTAGCCGTGGTATCATGGGCCATGGTAGCACAGGGCTAGCTGCTCCAAGTACATACCCCTGGGGTGCAGGCAAGTTTGTGCACAGGGTACCATGTACTGCTGCTCACTACTGCCCATGCTATCACAGCTACACTATTTTTAACGTTCTGGCTCAGATGAGAGCTAGCACAAGTATGTGTATGGGAGATGAGAATCACACCCCTATCTCACAGTGTAGATTTAGCCTTAGACTTGCACTGAAATTGCTATCTTTATGAGATTAGACCGCAGTCTTGTAAAGATTTACACGTTTAATGTCATGTTTGTGAATAATTCCACTGAGTTCAATAAGACTACTCATAGGCATAAAATTAAGCACACACATAAACCTTTGCAAGATTGAGGGCCTTGCATTATAACAGGTTCTCCATCATTTAATTTTACAATACATCTGTGGAACTAAGGTGTTATTTGAAAAAACATTCAAACTTGTCTCAGAGGGACACCTTAATTCAATTTATTTTCTCTACCCGTTTTTAAAGGGTGCAAGTTCAAAATTAATGCTGCTCCTTCAAAGGAAAATGACAGGAAATGAAGCTCAAACAGAACTGTGCGCCTTCCGTTCCAAATCATAAATTTCTTCAGCTTCATTCTAGTACATTCTCAGCTCCCATTTATTTCCAGATGGAGTTGCAAGTGCTCAGTTACCCTTTTAAAATGGCATTCTAAGGCACTGATCTTGCACGTGATACCTGAGAACCCATGCCCATCTGGAGTCCCACTCGTTTCAACAGGGCTTTGCATATGCATCAGCATCCACCCACATGGAACAGCTTACAGGATTGGGGCCCTAACTGATCCATTTATATATCCGTGGCATGGATAAATCTTTTTGACATTAATATGCAAATGTTTGTTTTAAAACAAACCCATTTGTTTGTTTTGAGCTTGAACTTATCTGCAAAAAAGTCTGAAACCCCGGTGGCAATGATTGAAATTGGAGTGGTTTCCATTTTTTAAATTCTTTATTTAAAAAAAGGGTTTGAAGGATTTAAGTCACTTTTATGAAATCAAAATTACAATAGGGCTAAAGACAAATATGCTAAGCTTGCATTATGATTTAAAGCAGCAGAAATATGACCTTTCAAAAAAAGCAGTCATCAATCAACTAATGTTGATGGAATTAAATGTGAAGCAGCATTGGCTGTGCCACTGTATTAGAAGCGTGCAAAAAACTTGGCATGGTCAGAAAATCTCTCTTTGGATAAGGATTTTGGTAAAATATTACAATACATGTGCCATGCTCACCTGCATATACTGAAACGCCTATCCTGAAATGACGCTGATGGACAAATCCTTCGAAATAAAGTGTGCTTAGACATGTTATGTATATGGCACAGACATAACCTCTAGTAACGTTTCCCCTTCTTAGGATAAGTTCATTTATTGGATTATGCCAGTGCATGGGTTCTCAAATGTGGACTGCATCTTAACAGAGAGGTCTCAAAGACAGCATCTTGTGTGCCATTTGCTGTTGCATGACATCCCTATGGAAAGTATTGATTACATGGGAAAATATTAGGAAAGTATGTGTATTTTTACCTGTCACTAGTGCAATAAGTGTTTCTTTTTGGGGGGTGGGGAAGAACTCTCACTGTCTGTTTTGCTTTTTTCCCCTCAATCATCCCCTTCCACCAGTTTTGTTTCTCTGGGGTAGAAACAAGGAGAGCCAGCATCCAGTGACTAGCCAAACCTCCACAGACCATTCACATCACTAGTTTAGGTAGGGGTCAGCCAATGCAATATGAGAACCCAAAATCATCATTCTTCCATTATCTCATTAATGTGAACAAACTTCTTTAGAGATTCCTATCACTTCCCTTCAGTTTTTTCTACATCACAGTATCAGTTTAACACTTGAAAGTGACTTGTCTGCCCAGACTATTCCTTAGAATGTTTACAGTTTAAATATGAAAACAGATTTTATTTTTTATCCTATGGGACAAAATAAAACCACCTGTTTTCCAGGCAACTGTAGGTGTTTTCCAAAGATCCACATGAAAAGGAAATTAAATGCCTTCTAGTTGGTGTCCAAAGTCCTGGAAGTGCTGAATCCCTGTTAGAGAATCCCATAACATAGCAGGTCCTTTTAAAGAAGAAAAGATTTGCCTTCATCCTTTTCTTTTCCTACTGATGTTTCTAACAGAACAACAAAGTAACTATTCACAGATCTGATTTAGAACATAAGAATAGGCATAGTGGGTCAGACCAGAGGTCCATCTAGCCCAGTATCCAGTCTTCTGACAGTGGCCAGTGGCAGATGTTTCAGAGGGAATGAACAGAACAGGGCAATTTCAAGTGATCCATCCTCTAGTTTCCAATTCCAGCTTCGGGCAAGTTGGAGGTTTAGGATCATCTGGAGCATGGGGTTGTGTCCCTGATTTCCAGTAAGGAAAATATCTGCAGAAAGATCACTTAAAGGCTTCACTTTTCAATTTTTTTTAAAGTGCTTTCTAGCCCTAAAAGTAAATGCCGGAGCAACAACCCAACAAGTCCACACTCAATCTCTCAGGACTTCAAGGCTGATGTACAGATGTAGGGTGGGGGGTCTGTGTGAGACTCTCTACAACTTTTGTGAACAGCTTTTAATTTATTCTAAACATTACTTACTTTTAAAATAGACCAACAAAAAGTATTAAGGAATTTGGAACATCCAGTTTTGCATTTAGATGTATGTATATCACATCACTGCTGCTAGAGAAAACTAAGAAAAAAAATGATATAACACAGCTTAAACTGCAGCTGTGAAAGTTCCAGGAAATCCAATACCACCTTACCCAGTTCACAAGAAAGCTTTTTATTATTGCAAATGGCCCTCAGGAGCCACGGTTGGGAGTTTTCTGTGTGCATTACCCAGTTTTCCTTATTTGCGACTGCACAGCAGGATCATAAATCACCTGCAGGGAGTGAAGAAAGTTTTGAGGAAAGAGTGTTGGCTACAAACGGTTGCATGTGACTTCTGAAGATAAGGAGAGGCCTTCGAAGTTGGTGGAAGTAAAACTAGTTTTGTAAACAGAAGAGTGAGAAGTAGAAAAATACAAAGGTAAGAGTTCTGAAATAGCTACATAAATAGTGCGGCACCAGTGAAGCAAAACAAGGAGAATAAGCAGATTGAGCAGAGGGCATGGATTTACAAAATGAGATACTGTTGCATCTAAATTCTTCCTCTGCTTTCTGGATAAGATCTTCCGAAACCTTGAATGTGCAGAAGACCAAAATTGTGTCTCATATAATCAATGAAGAGGAAGTGACAATGAATGTAAAAGAATTTTAAACTATTAGAGTGTGTCATCCTAGTCCAACTGAAAAGTGATATTTTATAGCAGGAAGATAAGGTGAAGAGAGGAATTTAGGTTAGGATTTTGAAGACTCAATAGGATAAGAAAGAGTATTTTTTCTCATCTTAAAAATTGAAAGTTGTTTGTATCTGTGTCCTGATGGATATGACATGGAACAAAAACAAGTGCTCCACAAATACAAAGATGCTTCAATAGATTGTGAAGAAGAATTGACTATATTTTTTTACAACTGGAATTGGTTGTCGTTCAGATATTTGCGTTCAAGATACACTGAAAACAAGATTGGTTTAGTGAAAATGATTTGGCCATCAGCAAACCCCTGCAGGCCAGCATAAAGCTGTCGTAGAGGACAAAAACATTTCAGAAAAAAGGCAAACCAAAAGTCTGTGATGAAAAGCGTGAAAAGAAGTCAGATATATGCAGATTATCAGGTGGTATAAGACAGCACATGAATAACAGAAACAGGTCAAGGCGAGAAACAAAAATTTCACTAAGTGTTTAGAAGAGTCTTTGGCCCAGCAGAGTGGATAAACTGCTCCTTAGCGTATGACAGATGGAAGTGAATTGCTTACTAACAAAGTATCCTATAGAATGATGCAACTCTTTTGCTGACCTACTGAATTGTGAATCAACTATCATGGAGACTTCACTTTCATATATGAAATAGTTAATGAAGGAAAGCTTTTATAGTATCCTATACTCATAAATGGCCAGATTGTGAACCCTTTACTCATATTGGTGAGCACTTACTCATACAAATTGATGCATTGAAGTCAGTGGCTCTAGTCATGTGAGTAACTGCTCACCGATGTCAATAAAGTCTTCTCCATCTGAACATTAAAGAAAAATTAAGTTCCTGGGCCTGATGAAATATCTGCCTAGAGCTATAAATATGGATGTAATTAGACATCTCACTTCTTTTCAATATCTTGGAGCAAGAAACAGTACCACAGTTATCAAGAGTCTATTTGTAGTAGGCAAGTGCACTGTTGCAGGGATAATCTAATTTTTTCAAATGTGTCCATCATCTTTGTATCTGAGTGCATGAAAGCACATTGTTTGCCCTTGCACTGGTACATTGCATCCACACTACAAATCAGTTCTTTGAGTGTCCGCTGCATATTCCCATTCATGGGATGCACCAGCGGGTGCTGCCCCGGACGGCAGAATCTTCTGATAAGCAGAGCCCATTTGAGCACTCATCCTCCTCCCCTTCCGTGTCCCTGAGCATTCAGAGGGTGAGGCTATAAAAAGGGGGGGGGGGTGGCATGCTCGGCAACTTCAGTTCCATCCAGACGCAACAGAGGCAAGGGAATAATTTTGGATCTTCCAGATCCTTCTTTCAAGAAAAATATAGGGCCCTAATTTAGTGTAGTTTACTGTTTTGTTGTTAGTGTTAATCATAGGATAAGGTTTAGTTAGTTTGATAAGGAAAAGTTTCATTCTTAGTTTAGTTTATAGTTTCTGGCTACTGGTTTCATGGAACATCTGACGATAAAGAGACCTGGCTTTAAAAGGTGTGCCTCTGGCCCAGCAGTCTTCATGGAGTTAGACGCCTGTACTAGATGTTTGGCACGCCTTGGCAAAGGCTACTGTCCTCCAAGATGCTCTGTCTGCAGCACATTTACCCCGGGAGTGCACAAGAAGCACCAGAACAGGCTGCAAGCTTTATTGGTTCAGGAAGCTCTGGTCGTGAATCCTCTTAGATCTGACACCTCTGAGAGACCTGATCACAAAGACTGTTATTGGCTCTGGATGCCTCTGGGTCAAAGAAGACGACCGCTATACAAAAGACTTTGGTCTCAGAATCAAGTTCCAAGACTGCTGAGCAGTCGGTTCCTAACTCATCAGATCTGACTTTCAAGCACTAAGAGACTTGATCAGTGTCAGCTCTGAGATAAGAGCCAAACCACAAAATGAATCATCAGTTCCACCTATATCAGTTCTGAAAAAGTCTGTAGAGGACAAAAAGGCTCCTGTAAGCAGGCTAAATCACATTCATGAGACTCCTCAGGTCTGTCAGAGGAAGAGCCAAGAACAACTAATTCTAAACCAAAACAGCAGTACATCAAGGCACACTAGCATGCGGTAGCAGGGTCTACGTCGCAACTTAGTTTTCAGCAGGCTGGTGTGTTGTAGATTTACACCCCTTTTTGCTGCGCACAAAGACTCCATATAGACATGCCCAAAGACTAGAATCTCAGATGAGGGTAAATCTTTGTGTAAAGATCATTTCCCAGTTCCGAGGACTGCAGTGGATCCAAAGAAATTCTGGAATCAGTGGTAGCTTCATCGCCAGTTTACTCAGCTTACTCTCACTGTGGTGGCACAACAGCATCACATGAATCTGCAGTCGGATCATTTGCTGGATCCACAAGACTCTTCACCTAGAAGGGAGAAAAGGTAACTTCCTGCAACTTTACCTTCTTGCACAAACCCACCTGAGAAACAAAGGAGGCCGGATGACTTCTCTCAGATTTCCCCAGACATTTCCCTTCTGTCCCCTAAAACACCTTCAGCCTCTCCTAGGCCTGGTCTACACTATGAGTTTAGGTCGAATTTAGCAGCGTTAAATTGAATTAACTCTGCACCCGTCCACACTACGAAGCCATTTACTTCGACATAAAGGGCTCTTAAAATTGATTTCTGTACTCCTCTCCGACAGGGGGAGTAGTGCCGAAATCGACATTGCCATTTCGAATTAGGTTTAGTGTGGCCGCAATTCGACGGTATTGACCTCTGGGAGCTATCCCATAGTGCACCATTGTGACTGCTCTGGACAGCAATCTGAACTCGGATGCACTGGCCAGGTAGACAGGAAAAGCCCCACGAACTTTTGAATTTCATTTCCTGTTTGCCCAGCGTGGAGAGCACAGGTGACCACGCAGAACTTATCAGCACAGGTAACTATGCAGTCCGAGAATCGAAAAAGAGCACCAGCATGGACCGTACGGGAGGTACTGGATCTGATCGCTATATGGGGAGAGGATTCTGTGGTAGCAGAACTACATTCCAAAAGACGAAATGCCAAAACATTTGAAAAAAATCTCCAAGGGCATGATGGAGAGAGGCCACAATACGGACTCATATCAGTGCTGCGTGAAAGTTGAGGAGCTCAGACAAGCATACCAGAAAACCAAAGAAGCAAACGGAAGGTCCGGGGCAGAGCCGCAGACATGCCGCTTCTACGCTGAGCTGCATGCAATTCTAGGGGGGGCCACCACCACTACCCCACCCCTGACCGTAGATTCCAAGGAGGGGGTACTCTCAGCCATGCCTGAGGATTCTGCAGACGGGGAAGATGAGGAGGAGGAGGAGGACGAGCTTGCGGAGAGCACACAGCACTCCGTTCTCCCCAACAGCCCAGGATCTTTTACTCAGCCTGATTGAAGTACCCTCCCAGGCGGTATCCCAGACCATGAAGCCATGGAAGGGACCTCTGGTGAGTGTACCTTTGTAAATATAAAACATGGTTTAAAAGCAAGCATTTTTTAATGATTAATTTGCCCTGAGGACTTGGGATGTATTCGTGGACAGTACAGCTACTGGAAAAGTCTGTTAACGTGTCTGGGGATGGAGCGGAAATCCTCCAGGGACATCTCCATGATGCTCTCCTGGAGGTTCTCCAAAAGCCTTTGCAGAAGGTTTCTGGGCAGTGCAGCCTTATTCCGTCCTCCATGGTAGGACACTTTACCACGCCATGCTAGTAGCAAGTAATCTGGTATCATTGCATGACAAAGCCTGGCAGCGTATGGTCCCGGTGTTTGCTGGCATTTAAGCAACATCCATTCTTTATCTCACTGTGTTATCCTCAGGAGAGTGATATCGTTCATGGTAACCTGGTTGAAATATGGGAATTTAATTAAGGGGACAGAGGTGGCCGTTCCTACTGGGCTGTTTGCCTGTGGCTGAAAAGAAATCTTTCCCTGCAGTTAGCCAAGCGGGGGCGGGGGGGCATTGGTGCTGAGCTTTTCGCATTTGGCTAGCTGGGATCTTCCCTGATACCAGCCACGCAGTGGGGGGAGGGATAAAGCGATCATCCCAGAGAATTGGATGGGGGAGGGGGTTTAGTTTGGTTTCTGCTGCTGCACGTTAACAGGAAAACCGCAGCTCTCAACTGGCTTTGCTTGGTATGTGGGAAAGGAGGTCGCTGCTTTTATGAAGGTTGCAGAAGCCAAAAGACAATGGCTTACCATGGCCACATGCAAGCTGAATTCTGTTGCCCGGACCTGCGTCTGTGATCTCTAACACCAAAGCCGCAGGCACTCAATATTAAGATGCAAAATGCGACCTTGTACCAAAATCACATGTGCTATGTAATGTGAATAGTGTTGTTCACCGTGAAAGAGTATAAGCATTGTTCTGTAAAATGTATCTTTTTAAATACTTCTCTCCCTTTTTTCCCTCCCGCAGCTGCAGATTTTTCAAGCCTCCCTCCTCCGTCCCGAAGGCTATCTCAGATAAGGCGGCGAAAAAAAACGTACGCGAGATGAAATGTTCTCTGAAATCATGGAATCGACCCGCAATGAAAGAGCTCATCTGAATGAGTGGAAGGACATGGTATCACAGTACAGGAAAGCTGCCAGTGAACGTGAGGCCAGGAGGGACGAACGTGAGGCCAGGAGGGACGAACGTGAGGCCAGGAGGGACG
>NW_020664955.1:1332482-1412667 GCF_002925995.2 Terrapene triunguis | reverse complement strand
GGACGAACGTGAGGCCAGGAGGGACGAACGTGAGGCCAGGAGGGACGCTCGAGATGAGAGGTGGCGGGATGCAACGCTGGGGCTGCTACGTGATCAAACGGACATGCTCCAGCGTCTGGTGGAGCTTCAGGAATGGCAGCAGGATCACAGAGTGCTGCTGCAGCCCCTGTATAACCGCCCTCCTCAAGTTCCATAGCCTCCTCACCCAGAAGTATAAGAACGCGGGGGGTGGGGCGGGAGGCTCCGTGCACCCTGCCACTCCACTCCAGTGGACAGCCCAAGCGAAAGGCTGTCATTATTTTGAACTTTTGAAGTGGCCTTTTCCTTCCCTCCTCCCAAACCCCACCCAGGCTACCTTGTCAGTTCTCTCCCTCTTTTTATAATCAATTAATAAATAATACATGATTTTTAAACGATAGTGACTTTATTTCCTTTGAAAGCAAGCTGTGATCGAAGGGGGAGGGTGGATTGCTTACAGGGAATGAGTCAATCAAGGGGGCGGGTTTTCATCAAGGAGAAACAAACAACTTTCACACCGTAGCCTGGCCAGTCATGAAACTGGTTTTCAAAGCTTCTCTGATGCGCAGCACTTCCTGGTGTGCTCTTCTAATCGCCCTGGTGTCTGGCTGCGCGTAATCAGCGGCCAGGCAATTTGCCTCAGCCTCCCACCCCGCCATAAAGGTCTCCCCCTTTGCTCCACAATCTCTGTGAGAGTCACAGCAAACAGCAATAACAGTGGGAATATTGGTTTGGCTGCAGTCTGAACGAGTCAGTAAAGTGCACCAGCGACCCTTTAAACGTCCAAATGCACATTATACCAGCATTCTGCGCTTGCTCAGCCTGCAGTTGAACAGCTCCTGACTACTGTCCAGGCTGCCTGTGTATGACTTCATGAGCCATGGCATTAAGGGGTAGGCTGGGTCCCCAAGGATAACTATAGGCATTTCAACATCCCCAACAGTTATTTTCTGGTCTGGGAAGTAAATCCCTTGGTGCAGCTGTTTAAACAGATGAGTGTTCCTGCAGACGCGAGCGTCATGAACCCTTCCCGGCCATCCCACGTTGATGTTGGTGAAACGTCCCTTGTGATCCACCAGTGCTTGCAGCACCATTGAAAAGTACCCCTTGCGGTTTATGTACTGGCTGCCCTAGTGCTCCGGTGCCAAGATAGGGATATGGGTTCCATCTATCGCCCCACCACAGTTAGGGAATCCCATTGCAGCAAAGCCATCCACTATGACCTGCACATTTCCCAGAGTCATTACCTTTGGTAGCAGCAGCTCAGTGATTGCTTTGGCTACTTGCATCACAGCAGCCCCCACAGTAGATTTGCCCACTCCAAATTGATTCCCGACTGACCGGTAGCTGTCTGGCGTTGCAAGCTTCCACAGGGCTATCGCCACTCGCTTCTAAACTGTGAGGGCTGCTCTCATCTTGGTATTCTGGTGCTTCAGGCAGGGGAAAGCGAGTCACAAAGTTCCATGAAAGTGCCCTTACGCATGCGAAAATTTCGCAGCCACTGGGAATCGTCCCACACCTGCAGCACCATGCGGTCCCACCAGTCTGTGCTTGTTTCCCGGGCCCAGAATCAACGTTCTACGGCTATAACCTGCCCCATTAACAGCATGATATCCAAAGCACTGGGGCCCGCAGTTTGAGAGAATTCTGCGTCCATGTCCATATCATTCTTGTCGCCGCGCTGCCATCACAGCCTCCTCCTCGCCTGGTTTTTCAGGTTCTGGTTCAGCATAAACTGCACGATAATGCGCGAGGTGTTTACAATGTTCATGACTGCTGCGTTGAGCTGAGCGGGCTCAATGCTTGCCGTGGTATGGCATCTGCACAGTTCACCCAGGAAAAAAGGCATGAAACGGTTGTCTGCTGTTGCTTTCACGGAGGGAGAGGTGAGGCTGTACCCAGAACCACCAGCAACAATGTTTTTTGCCCCATCAGGCATTAGGATCTCAACCCAGAATTCCAATGGGCGGGGGAGACTGGGGGAACTATGGGGTAGCTATGGGATAGCTACCCACAGTGAAACACTCAGGAAGTCGACGCTAGCCCTGGTACATGGACGCACACCGCCGAATTAATGTGCTTAGTGTGGCCGCCTGCACTCGACTTTATACAATCTGTTGCCAAAAATCGAATTCTGTAAATTCGGAGTAATCCCGTAGTGTAGACATACCCCTAGTAAAGTTATTTCACCCTTCTCCATTTTGCACATGCCAGATCAGATAGCTTCACCAATAGCATCTATGTCATATCCAAGGCTGGAAACAGTCTGAGGAAAAATTGGATCGTGCCAAGATTACAGATATTCCTCTGAGTTTCACTGCCAAAGAGAGTATACATCTAGATATGTTGCATACATCTCACCCTTCAAGATACAATATGGTGCTGGAGTTTAGTTACTGGCACACTGACAAGGCCCACCCAAGGCTGGATAGCACTAATGTTTGTTGCCTAGGTACTACAGAGATGTTCCACAGTTGTAGGAATGCCTCTCCATCCAGGGACCAGGAAGAGACTCGCTCCATCAATCAGAGGTTCCCAGATCTGGTCACGTCTCCTGGTTTCTGGAGCATTCTCCCAGCACAGTGCCTGACAATTTATCAGAGGAAGAAATGGAATACCAGCAGTTAGAGGCAGAACTGGAAGCTGAATTTTAACCAGATGAAAATTGTGGGGTTGCTTCAGCTTCCTTTCCCTTCTGAGGATGCTTTGCAGTTCCATGATCTTGAATGGCCGGGACTTTGAAGCTGCCATCTATCACACTGGAGGAAAACTTCAGATCCTAGGTCCTCCGTCAAAGAATAAACTCTCTCTCCCAATTTTAGATGGATTATTGCAACCAGTGTAAGCCATTTGGTCTACCCCTTTGTCTTGTTAAACATTTTCCAAAAAAAGGCTGACAAGTTATATCAGCTACTATATGAGAGGTTTACTTTCTTTCACATGCACCCTAATCCCAATTCTCTACTAGTGGCAGCAGTGGACCATAGACATAGAAGAGGATTATCTCATTCTGCTTCACTGGTATAAATGGCAAATTCCCAGGCAGTGATGTCACAGTTTCAATATCACTTATAGGAACAGATTTCTGTGTTTGCAAAAGCACTCCCTGAGGAACAGCATAAGTTGGCCAGCGTCTTTAATAACTGAAGGTCAGACAATGGCAAAACATGTAATTAGAGCCTCCTTTTATGTTTGTATACTTTGCAGATATGAATGGCTGAGGTCCTCTACTCTTTCTCCAGAAATCAACTCAAAAGCAGAAGACCTTCCTTTTGAAGAGGATGGGTTAATTTAGTAATAATACTGATGAGATACTGGAGAAGTTGAAGGACACAAGATCTACAGCAAGATCTTTGGGTATCTTCCAACCAAGTGGGAGAAAGACCTCTGGCCCGGTCTTCAGGTACCATGGGCAGTTTTATTCCCCATCTTACTATTTCCAACAATGTCATTTTCAACAGCAAAAACCTCTTTCCTCCTCACAGCCACACCAGAGAAGCTGACCTCTTTCTTAAGCCATGAATGAAAGGGAAACAACCTTCAACTTTACTTCTGGTCCAAATGTCAGGCATCAAGTGGGGCAGGGATAGCTCAGTGGTTTGAGCATTGGCCTGCTAAACCCAGGGTGGTGAGTTCAATCCTTGAGGGGGCCATTTAGGGATCTGGGGCAAGTCTGTCTGGGGATTGGTCCTGCTTTGAGCAGGGAGTTGGACTAGATGACCTCCTGAGGTCCCTTCCAACCCTGATATTAGGGGAAAAAAATGTGTCCAAGCTGCTCTATGAGACATGAGGATCAGAAGCTTCAAACCAATCTACACCAACTCTCCCTCCCCACGCTTTGGAAACCAACTTTCTCATTATGTCAACACATGGAATTCCATCACAGATTCTGCGATAACAGAAAAAGCATATACCGTTCAGTTCGAAGCCCTTCCTCCACCCAACACCCCTATTCAGGGACCCCTCTTATGAAAGCATGTTAAGATCAGAAATTGAGTCCCCACTACAAGTGGGAGCAAGAGAGGAAGTTCTGAGTGAAGTCAGAGGTCAGACCTTCTTTTCCAGATATTTTCTGGTACCAAAAAATACAGAGGGCTTTGTCCAGTTTTGGATCTGAGGAAGCGCAAGGCCTTTATCTGAAGATTCCATTTCCGTATGTTAACTCTAGCATCCATTATACCTTACCTTTCCACTTTAGATTGGTTTGCAGCTTTCAGTCTAAAGGATGCATCTTTCTATATGTTTATCAGACCAAGTCACACCAAGAATCGCTGCATCATAGCAGGTCAGAATCATTTGCAATATAAGGTCCTACCCTTTGGCCTATCTACTGACTCCAGAGTTTTTTATGAAGTGCCTATCTCCGATAGCAGCTTATTTTAGATGGTAGGCAGGGTACTTTCATTTACTCTTATTTAGATGATTGGCTCACCAGAGCCTCACCAGAAGATGGCCATCTCAAGGACATACACTATATATGTTCCTTTTTTGAGTGATTAAGACTCTTGTTAAACATGGAAAAATTCTATCTGCTTCCTCTACAGAAGATCCTTTCATAGGAGCAGGTCTTGATTCTCATGAGGGCAGAGCTTTTCTGCCTGAAGAAATATTTCTTAAGCTTTAATCCACGATAAGGGTGCTCCATCAAAGTCCTACCCAAAAAGTAGTGTACTTTCTAGATCTCATGGCTTCAGCCATATGTCACACCTGATGCTAGGCTCAGAATGAGAACTTGTTAAATTACAGATCAGGTACAGACAGGATGTTCATAAGATTGACCATCCTGGAAGAAATTCTGCTTTCCTTGACATGGTGGACTCAGTGTACAAATGTTTTGAAGGCGGTATCATTCAGCCTTCCACGTCCATCGATGACAGTCGTCTCTGATGACCCCAACAAACAGTGGGGAGCATATCTCAGACTAACAGTTCAAGGTCATTAGAGCGCTCAAGAAAATAAACTACAGATCATAAACATCCTAGAATTGTGAGCAACCCCTCTTATTCTCAGATCTTTTGTACTTCATATCCAAAACAAGGTGGTGCAAGTTGTCACAGAAAACAACAGCAGCAATGTATTACATGAACAAGCAAGGAAGCAAGCTCACTCTTCCCAACTATTCAAGGAAGCAATTGTGTTACAGGATAGGTGTAACCAGCACAGGATTTATCCCATTGCTCTACACCTAGCAGACAAGGACAACAGCCCAGCTGATCAGCTGCACACAGATGCATTGGAACTACACAAATGTTCACTAAAGAAATAAGTGATAGATGACATCTTCAACCTGTGGGAGTTCCTAACCTAAATCTCTTTGCCACCAGACAGAATTCAAAGTGTCCCTGCTGTTGCTCAAGAGCAGGGAGAGACAGTCTGTCCAGATTGGACACTTTCCTTCTGAACTGGGGGAGAAGTCTAGTCTATGCTCCCCCTCTCAACCCCCACTTTCCTTTCCAGAGAGTGATAAAAGAAGATAAGACAGAATGGAACTAAGATAACTCTAGTTGCTCCAGCATGACCAACACAACAGTGGTACACAGCCTCTCCATTTCTCCAAGGGAGCGTACAAACTTCTTGCAGTTTTACTGGACCATTATCTCAACAAGACAGCAGAATTTATCAGCTGAACTCTTTATCACTACACCTGATTGCACGGGCTATAGATCTTTAATGGACCTTGAAAAATCTTGCCCTTTAGAAGTGCAGCATGTATTGATTAACTCTAGAAGACAATCAAGTAGAAGGTCTTATCTCAAGTGGACTAGGTTTGTGAGGTGGATAAGGGATACATCTGTGCAGGCCCTTTTGGCATTGTGAAATGTGTTAAACATGGAGGAGTCATCTCAGTTTGGGCTTTTCTTTGCATCAGTGTTATATAAAGAAGCTTGTAATCTAGTCATGGGAATATTAGATTCCACTCAAGCAAACTCTAATCATCTGCATTCATCAACAAAGGTATACGAAGGTGTCTTATTAGAGAATCACTCTTTATGGATGACTGTGCACTTGTAGCCTAGTAAGAGCAAAACCTACAGATAACATCTTTTTTGCAGCTATCTCTGTGAACTTTGGCTTAACAATTTCCATTTCCAAGATTGTGGTTATTATCCACGGCTGAATTTGAAGGATGTGTGTGACATATTGAGGGGATCCTAATACATATTTGGTGATTTTGTGTAGGAGTGAAATATATTCATTCATATTTCAAACAGGCAGAAATAAATGTCTGTTAGAGGGAAATCTGTTCTGCAGCATTTCAGAGAGGGATAAATAGCCCTAAGGTCCTAATGTATGTAGGAAGCTCTGGCTATTAGCTATTCAGCATATTAACAATGAGAACTTCCAAGCAAGGAGAAGGAAAGGGAAAATTCCTAAAAACACTCTAGTCTATATCTGGGCATACAATAGCCTCAGTCACATAAGAGTGTCTTGACATTAGCTTGAATACGTGGTCTAACCAGAACAGTTATGTTATCTTAGCATAAACTGTGTAAGCATATATGAGATATACTTCAAGAGACTTAATGAGGACGAGCATCTACAATATCATAAAAGATCCTGGTTTCTGAAATATAAGCCTACAGATTCTTGTATTACATCTCAATGTAGGCAGTAAATGACACCAGTGTAAGAACTTGGATAGGCACTATACTCACTTTCAGCTGCTATTTGCTATTTTTATTTTTGTAAATATTTTACTTTCTCTCTTTCTGCCAGCTATCTGTAAATAGATGTATGTTACAAATACTACTACTACTCCAGATATTGTGATTTGATGTGTTGATCCAAAACAAAAACTTGTCTGTAATCTGTCATATAGAAAGTGACACATCCATAACATCACACATTACCACATCTTCACAGCCCATGATGCTTCTGCCCAATCAGAAAGTATCTGCAAGTCCAAAGTGGGGCATTCTAAGCTTCCTCCAGGAAGTGGATTTGGATGGTTGGAGAGTTAGCTGTTCACAAAACAATGTGTGTATGTTTAGGTATTTATACTGTTCTCATCACCATGATATCTCTGGGTCTATTACAAATTACTTAAATCCAGACAGGTGTTCTGTACCTAGAATTTTCTCTTCTTCCTCCCACCCAAGAACAGAAAGATTTTAATGTTTGTTTGTTCCCAAACCAAAAACCCAGTCCACAGCAGAGAAGATTGTGGGCCTGAGAATACCAGAAACCTCCAAACTGTGCGGACATGTCCTATTGTGTGTAATCACCCCCACCCCTTGCCCTGCCAGTGTGCACTGTGCAGCCCTGGCTGAGTACTGGGAACTGAAAATTGCAAACAAGAGACCCTAGAGTTTGTTTTGAAACACCACTTGAAATCCAGTCTGCCAACACACTTTCCCCACCTGAGCTCCCAAGAGAACTCTGTTCTCATCCCATTCAAGCCTTGTAACTCATAAAGCAGGCAATTTATTGTGGCTGCCAAGAGTTATTTGGCAAACTGAATGTATTTGAATTTATTTATACAAATGAGACACACAAAACCCTACAGGAAAGTGCAGAAAAGAGAGTTTAAAAAGTTTTAACCCAAACATGGACTGTACTATTTTTATGTGGAATATTTTTAATGCTATTTTTAAAAAAGATTCTGAATAAGAGTTAATTTAATACCAAGAAGCTAAAATCTTTAAACAAGATGGTCAAGGATCATTTACTTCATTCCCCTGCTTAGACTGGATTATTCGTGCAATATATTTTCTAGAACTTTATCCCCAAATGGTGGAGTTTTCACTGCTTCCCTTGGGAGTCAATTCCACAGTCTTGACACATCTGGCTATCAGGAAGTGTTTCCTGATACAGTATTTGGCTTAAATTTTCCTTAGCATCACAGGATGAGCTGGCCCCTTAAGAGGATTGAGGCTCACCCTCACCTGTGCCAGGTGGACAGAATGAGAATACAAGGGTCATGTGACAAGAGCATGTGTCTATGCGCCTGTCCTGCTGGGACAGAAGGTTGGCCTGTAGTCTGGCAGGGGAGAGACTCCAGGGATGGAGTGAATGGGGATAGACAGCCCAGTTGTTTAGGATTCCAGGGCTGGGATCCCACAGTATTGGGTGAATGTGGGTTTCCCCTGTGCTGCCAGTTTGTGAGGCAATACGGTAACCCCCTCAATAAGAGGAAGAACAGACTGATTGGAGCCCATGAGGGCTAGAAGCTGAGCTGAAGAGAAAGGCTAAAGATTGTCATGGAGAAAAACAGGCACTGAGAGGAAGGGCTGAGCCCAGCAAGTCCGAGCCAGAAGATTTGGTTTTGTTTGTTTCTTTTGGAGGGGGAAGGGGAGAGCTTTGATTAACTCTATGAAGGGATGGACTCCTGTGACTTAGCTGGAGGACAAAGTTGTCTCAGTGACTCACTGCAATGGAAGCTGGTGGTCTCCCACCTGAGAGGGGAAACTGAAGCAGCGGAAGGGCCCAAAGCCAGATCAGGTGAATCCCTGCTACACTTAGCTTAATTTAGTTACTCCTGGTTATATCACCGTTGTACCCCCCCTAAATAATTTAATTTATTTCTTGATATTGTATATGGCAAATGATTACTGCACTAGTAAATTTTTAACGTTGATTTTCAATAAGCCTTGGTATACTGAGGAAGTTCCAGAAGACAGCTAATCTTGTGCCAATTTTTAAGAAGGGTAAATGGGTTGACCTGGGTAATTATAGGCCTGTCAGCCTGACATCAATCCCAGGCAAGAATGGAGCTGCTGCTATGGGACTCGATTAATAAAATTAAAGGACGGCAATGTAATTAATGGAAATCAATTTGGGTTTATGGGAAATAGATCCTGTCAGACTAACTTGGTATTTTTTATTTTTTTTTAAATGAGGTTACAAGTTTGGTTTAGCTTCAACTTCCAGACGTTGGAAGTTAGACCTTTCTCTGCTAGACTGAAGAGTCCATTATTAAATATTTGATCCCCATGTAGGTTCTTACAGACTGCGATCAAGTCACCCCTTAACCTTCTCTTTGTTAAGCTAAACAAATTGAGCTCTTTGAGTCTCACACTACAAGGCATGTTTTCTAATCCTTTAACCATTTTTGTGGTTCTTCTCTGAACCCTCTTCAGTTTATCTACATCCTTCTTGAATTGTAGGCACCAGAGCTGGACATAGTATTCCAGCACCAGGGCCAAATACAGAGGAAAAATAACCTCTCTACTCCTACTGGAGATTCCTCTGTTTATGCATCCCAGGATTTCATTAGCTCTTTAGGCTGTAGCATCACCTGATGTTCAACTGATTGTCCACCATGACCCCAAATCTTTTTCAGAGTCACCACTTCCCAGTGTGGAGGAAAAATAGTCTAAGGCCTAAACTTTGGTCAAGTGAACTGTATGTAGGGTCAGATGAACTGTATCTGTGGACTGGAGGAAGGAGAAAAGGGTGGGGGGAAGTAAAAGGAGAAGGGTAGACAGAAATCATAAAATTGTTTGTCAATAAAGGAGCCTCAGGCTGTCTGATACAAAATCAACAGTGTGGACAATTTTCCACAACACCAGGATAGAGCTCCCCATCCCTTAAGAATGGCCTACATCCTTTGGTTTTAGATGTATACATTTACATTTAACCATATTAAAATGCACATTGTTTGCTTGCATCCAGTTTACAAAGCAACCCAGATCGCTCTGAATCAGTGACCTGTCCTCTTCATTATTTACCACTCCCCCAATGTGTGTGTGATCTGCAAATTTTATCAATTATGGTTTTATGTGATCTTCCAGGTCATAGATAAAAAACGTTAAATAGAATAGGGCCAAGAACCAATCCCTGCACTTTTTGATGCTACATTGAAAAGCCTGGTTTAGCTACAAAGATACCTCCAGGCTGCCAACTGCATGATTTTAAAAAAATAACATATTTTGAATTTCTTTTTAACTCTGTGTAAAAAGATTCAAATATATAATAATTCAATAAATGCGTTTGGTCAGCTTTTGCCTCTATACCTATCTATTACATTACTTTAAAGAACAAAACATACTTTTACATCTGTTACAGAACCATTAATGGGAGACAAAACAGTTCTTTGTACATATGCAGAACTCTTCATTTGAAGCTGATCTCAGAGCACTTCCGAATATTAGGCAACTTGGATTTTGGTGCCTAAATGTAAACACCCAAGTTCAAACAATTTGGCTAAGGTGTCTGAAGTTGGAAACCGAAGAACAGAGGGACCCAAAATTAAAGGCCATTTTTGGAAACTCAGTCTTAAGAATCTTGCCAGCCTTCACATAATGAGTTTGTGGTAAAGCCTGTCAGTTCTGACTTCCTGTCCCTCTCTCTAACTAGTAAACCTGCTGGTTGGCTTCTCAAATAAACTCTGTTTTCCTACCTGAGTCACTGTGATGCCACCTGCAAGTCTTAATTGCTTTTCTAGAAGAACTGATAAAGAAGCAAATAGCACATTGAAGGAACAGTGAGAAGGACCCCCTGAAACACCCAAACCATAGGCGCCTACTCCGTGGGTGCTCTGGGGCTGGAGCACCCATGGGGAAAAAAATGGTGGAGGCTGAGCACCCACCGGCAGCTCCCCTACCAGAACCTCCCCCCAGCACCTCCTGCCTGCCAGAAGGCCCCACTGCTCAGTGCCTGCTCCCCCTCCCTCCCAGTGCCTCCCGCGGATTAGCTGTTTCATAGCGTCAGGAAGCGCTGGAAGGAAGGGGGAAGGAGCGAGGGAGCAGCATGCTCAGGGGAGGGGGCAGAACTGGGCAGGGCAGAGCGGGGTTGAGGCCTTGGAGGAAGGGGTGGGGTGGGGTGGGGTGGGGCCTGGGCGGAGCACCCCCTGGCAGATTAGAAACTCGGCATCTATGACCCGAACTCTTGAAAACCAAGTTAAAAGCCAATTAAAAACTGGTGCAAATGAGTAAGAAAACAAAGAAACACCAGGTAAAATTCTTCCATCTGGGGTTTTAATGAGAAATACATTCATCTTTGGCACTGAAAGATGTTTCTGGTGCAGTTTCCTCCCACAGGACAAAGCCCAACACTCTTGTGTATTCAACATCCTTGTGTTCCACACATGCACAGAAGTTCCACACGCCCATATTGATAAATATCTGGCCCTGAGGTGGTCCAAATCCTGATAGGCATCCTCTTTTGTGACCCAGCAGGGGGACTGAGCCCCAACCTTGGCCGGCCCAGCCACTACAATGACATACCACTCCGCCTCTTGGAGTCCTTCCGGGCAATCGGACTGAAGGACTGAATCTCATTGTATGTATGCCCTTGAAAATGAACAACATGATAATGAGTATCAATAGTGTATATAAAATAATACTGTCACATGATTCTAGAGGGTGTTAAAGAGAGCGTGAGCATGAGGGCACATAAGAGCTGGGGGCAGATTTCAGATGTAGGGGTACATCACATGGAGGCTGAAAGGATAAAATATAGCTGGGTGTTGGAAAGATGTAGGCAAAAGGTATCTTCAATGAGTGCTTAGAGGCTAGGGGAAGAGGATTGGCATGAGACTACAGCAGCAGCATGTGCGTAGGGGGCCGCATACGGGCGTGGGGGTGACATCAGGCATACTCAGCAGGTACGTACAGGACAGTGAGAGGGACTAGGAAGTTCCACACAAGGTACTGACAGCAACCCATGAAAGTTCAACATCTTACTTCTCCACTCATCTATGGAAAGCTTCTCATGCTCCAAGGAATCGTCGTAGGACTGCTGGGCCTCCGTCTCCTCCTCAATGTCTCGGAATTGGTCAAAATATGCATGGGCCAGAGCTTCTGTGGCTGTGAGACGCTTTTCCACATCCAGCTGCAGCATCTTGTCGAGCAGGTCCACCGCTGCAGAAGGATGGGAATACTTGGCTAGGTGAGTGAAGCAATGATATTTAGGATGTCCTGCATATAAAGTCTGCGAGGACCTTGGGGCTCATGCTCCTAGCATCCAAGAATATAATGGGTTTCTAGTGGGCAGAAGTTCCCATCAGTACAGCGGCAGTAAAATCAACAGGCCAAACATCAGCTAGTTTATATCCCAAACTTAAATTTTGTTTGAAAGAATGGAAAGGGGGAAGGGATACAAAACACAAAGAGAAGAAATGTTTCACAGTTTAATGTTTTTTTTTCTGTCGTTTAAGCTTTCCCTTGCAGCGCTGCGAACATAAACATAACCTCGTGCAAGTTATTGAAAATTAGGGAGGGAAAAGTAAAACAGAGCTATCTAGCTTCATTGTTGAAACCAAGCAAGCTTCAAGGACATCAATAGTGAGAAGTGACTTCAAGTTTAAAATTCTTTCAGTTCCGATCTGTGTTGTGGGGGGGCAAAAGTATTTTACAAAGCAAATATAAGCAACCCAAGTAATCTATAAAGTAATCTATACTAGGCTTGGTAAACAGGAAGGCAGGAAATGCCAAAGGCAGGCTGATTTCCTTCTTGGTTTTACTGCTTTAAAGTTTCAGAGTTTGGTGGAGCTCTGCTTACCCACATCTAAGACCTATGAGGGGAAACAGTTCATTGTAGGAGGCTTACTTTTTACCATGAACGCGTAAACAAATTTCAGTTACCAACTTTGTATCAAAAATGACCCGATATCCGATACGCAGTTGGGAAGTGATTCATATACTTTCCCTAGTAAAAGGTGGCTGAAGCAGTGTATGCAACTCTCTGTGCCCCTTGCCAAAGATCGCGCTGCCTTGGGTCTGGGAAAAGAACAAAGGAAAGAGGGGTAACATGGATACCGCCTGGTTTGCTCTAGGCAACTTGATCCTGGAGCTCAATTGTGGCCAAAGTACATTCCATTGGCCAACTGGGGCCTAGAGAGTTCTATAGTGTGATCAGCTACTGGCCTTGTTCCATAGGAAGGTGTGGGAAGCTGCATTCTCCAGGTTCCATTTTACACAATGGTCTCTCTTCGGACAAGAAGCCATGCCGCTTGGCTTACGAGGGAGCATCGCATGCTGTGAACTGAATTATGAGTGCAGGTGCTGTCTGCTCTATTTTAAGCAAATTAGGTGTGACCCTCAAGCTCCTGACTTAAGGCAAATGTGGCCTTCAGTTCAGTAAATCTAATGACCCCAGCCATGATCTAATGACCTCTGGATTCTTGGAAACCAAAGTGAACTGGGTTGTATAGGATTGTCTTCCCTTCGCAGGTATGTCTCCATCCTGTCCTCACAAGTGTGTGTAAGGCCAGAAGTTTCCTTCTAAATTTGTTCATAGAACTAGGTTCCTTTGACTGTAGGAAAAAGTGAGCTTGGAAGAGGCGCCACAGAAGTCTCCAGATGGACTAACATTCTGCACTTAAGTCAGTCCCATTCTCCCCGTCACCACAGCACTACGGAGCTGAGAGATATTTATGACTAAGGCTGGGTTCGCAGTCATGAGAAAAAATTCACAAGTTTGGGAAAAGTGCCAAAAGTCCTGGGTCTTGTTATTTTAAGGGCAGGGGAAGGGAGAGCGCAAAGAACAGCAGAAAACTGCTATTTTAATGTCGATAATAATTGTTTTGCCACTTAATTTTACGTATTGTCAGCCCCCGTGGAAAGGGCTGATAAGTAAGAGAAACATCATTAGCCCCTGTAGGGGACACAGGCAGCAAGAAGTCGTAAGGTCTAAAAGAAAGGAAAAGTCCTGGAGTCCATGAACATTGTGACAAACTGCCTTATAATGGACTGGAAGTGGCGTGGGAGAAATACTGAATGTAAGGGGACTGTTGCCCCCTTACTAACATTCAGTGGGGGTGTTTTGGTTGGCTAGCTCCCAGCACTAAAAGGGGAAGGGTCGATGGCAAATCAGGAGCCTGAGACTGACAGTCCCCAGGAACAATGGGGAGAGGCCAATGCTCCAGATCAGCCTGATTGACAGGGCGGGCAGCCTAATCAGAGAGTCAGGAGGCCAGGGGGGTCCCTGTCCTCCGTGTGAACTGGAATTGCCTGGGTCAGACAGAGTGGGGCTGAGCTAAGGAGAGAGCAGGGGCCCGAGTTAAGCCGCTGGAAGCAGAGCTGCAGCCCCAAAGCCAGAGCACAGCCCAGAGAGAGCAGACCTGCCCTGGGAGGAGAGCTGTAGCAACCAGAGCCCGAGAGGCCAGAGAAGAAGCCCAGGGAGCTGAAGGCAGAGCAGCAGCAGCAGCAGCAGTGCTGAGGCAGTGTGGAGCTGGAGCTGGGGCTGGAGCAGTCCGGAGCTGGAGCAGTCCGGAGCTGGGTGCGGTGAGCAGCTGGGGAGAGTGAGGGGGACCCTGGGCAGTGGGCCCAGCACAGGGAGACGCCTCAGCCAAGAGGCTCTGCAGGCCAGACTTGGAGGGGGATCGTTCCCCCTGACAGGGCGGGGGCGACGCTGGGAAAAAGTGTCCTGCCACCTAGAGCCTGAGAGCGTGTGGCCACTGCCAGAGCAAGTGTCCAACCCACAGCGTCTCTGCAGCACAGCCAGGGCCTGAGAAGGAGCCTGGGACCTACAAGGAACAGACTGTGACCTGCCCTGACGTTCCAGAGACACTGTTTGTGATGTTCCCGCCACAGAGCAGGGTGATGTGTTTCCTTTAACCTTTCCCATTTTTCCTTATTCTTTTTTAAAATTAATTGTTAATTAAACAACTTGTATTTGCTTTAAATTGTATGAAATGATCAGTGGGTCAGGGAGGTGCCCAGTGCAGAGAGAGTACCCCGGAGTGGGGACACCCTTGCCCCTGTCCTGGGTGACCACAGCAGGGTTGGGGGTCGAGCCCCCCAGGAATCCTGGGCCCAGCCTTGTCGGGGTTTACGAGGACTCTGCCAGACAGGAGAGTGGAAGGGGAATCCTCAAGGGCAGGGAGGCCTCTGGGTAAAGGAAGTGGGAGCGAGGACTCAGATCCTTTCGCTAGCCCACTTCACCGGGGTAGTGCAGAAGCCAGGAAAGTTCCCCACAATAGCGGGACCATTCCCCCGCTTACATGAAGATGACTTACCCAGAGGATTGGCTTTGGGGAAAAGCCGGGATAAATCCATTTTGGGAATCTTGGGAAGGGACTGGATATACTTCTTAGCCTGAAAGAGAGAGAGGAATGCACAGCATACAGACATGCTGAAGTCAGACAAAGGAAACTGTAGAAAAGTCCATCGGGTCCGTGCCTAGATGAGCAGGATAGTAGTAAATTATCCAAGACTCCACATTTCTGTGGGCCTCTTTCATGTGAGGAACTGGTTGGGGTTTTTTTTTTTTTTTTTTTTTTACAAATAAGAGAGCCCTACGACACCCCTGTGAGGTACAAAAATATCCCAAGCTTACAGAGGGCTCAACTGGGTTACAGAGAGGTGGAATGATCTGCCCGAGGTCACACAATGAGTCGCCAGCTGCCTCTGGCCCAGAACCAAGGAGTCCTGACTCTCAACTCCTACACTCTCTGTTCACCCCCTTTAAAGGAATACTTTCACTCATTGGTAAATAGGACTTTCTTTTAAAGTCAAATGCTTTGGAGGTGCCACTTGCAGGGATAGATGCCAAGGCCACTGCCTTAGTTAGGATGATTTATGTTACTAAAAACCACACGCAGGCACATGTCAAAGACAATGTAAAAATAACTTATTTTCATGTGGTTTCCACAGCAATGCATTCAGAAGTACAGCCCTAGGCACAGTGTTTTCCTTACCGCTTTGTCCTCCAGTTTCTGCACAAACTCCTCTCCTGGGAGTCCGGTTACTTTCAAGATCTGGGTCAGCTGATCTAGATCTGGCAGGCTGAGTTAAAGGTTATTTAGGGCCAAATCTTGGACCTAGCCAACAGCCCAAGTATGCTGGCTGTGTGGCTAGGAAGGTCTGTGAGGATTAAGGAGAATGAATCTTTACTCCAAATGGCTCCGGGACGCCTAATGCAGAGTCAGAGCTGCAATAGCTCCCAGCTGCTGTGACCTTCCTAGGCAGGCTTTGGTGGCTGGATCTGTGCATCCACAGGGCCTGCTCCCAGCCCCCTTCTGCCATGGTGTGCAAGCAGCCCTCACAGAGCTGTGTTCTGCAATGGGCTTGGGGCTCTGCATGGATAACCTCAGTTCCTCCCCACATCACAGAACGCCACTGACTGGCCAGGGCAGTATGCTTGCAAGAGGACACAGGGCAGAATTTACCTCAGTGTACCAAGTTGACACCCTCCTCCCCCAGTATCCCCACCCTCACATGCCTGTGTAAACGCCCAGTCACAAGTACCCAGAGTGTCCGTTTCAGGCACAGCTAGAGGGCTTCTGGGCCACCCCAGAGGAGTTTGCCCCAATTTGAAAGGATACAATCTTTTCCTTTAAACAGGGTTTTCCCAGTCAGCATTTCTGCCATGATACAACCAACAGACCAGATGTCCACTGTGCAGGAAAAAACCGAGAGGCGCATGAGAAAAGAACAAGGCCGGGAGAGGGAGGAGAAACACAGTTCAGGGGCTTTGTCCTGCTTTGGGGACTACAGTAATGTCTGCTGAGTTATTTAGTCATTGGCGTGGTTTTGCTCCCACCTTCAACCCCCTTCTCCCATCAACTGTAGCTTCTCGGTTACTACAACCTTGGGTTTCAGCTTTCCCAATGGTGACAGCTTTGGGTGGAGCGGTCTCCTGATGCTTGATTAGCCGGGAGCCTCATAACTGCTGCTGGAGATAAGGTGCTTTTTGTTCCTCCTCAACTTAACAGCCAATAGAGGAGGGTTGTGTGTGATCCACACTAACCCTCCCGAGGGGGTCGCAGTAATGATCTCCAGAGAGCCACGGCTGAAGGGATTTAACTCACCGGTCTGGTTGTAATGCATCCAGTTCAGAATGACTTCTGGTGCTCTGTACCAACGCGTCACAACGTAGCCAGTCATCTCAGCGTCTGCGTGTCTCGCCAAGCCAAAGTCCAAGATCTACAGATCAATGGAGGAGGGAGATAGTGAGGGAAGGAAAAGAGATCCTGCAGGCAAAAGAGAACCTGTTTCCATGAGGATATGAAGTGGATCCCATCAGAGAGCTATAGCCTCACTGCTACACCAGAGCCACCCCAGCCAATGGTTCTAACAGGTTTGTCTTAATTGCACTGTGAATTACAGCCAGGCTGCAAAACCAGTTGTAGCCTGCAGCCCCGCAGAAGGAATCTGTAGTGTGTGTGTGACCAATAGAACATATGTTTTAGGAAGGTGGTGATCCTTATTTTTCACAGGACTGTTCTGTGTCCTGTAAGCCAAGCCATTCTCCAACGAAATAACAACTCTCCTATGAAAACATCCTGTTGCTACCTATGTTCCTCCAGCGGGAGCTGGAAATGCTTTGGCCTGACCTTTAGCGTAGACAGGGCCAAATCGCTTTTAGCAATTCCCAGCAAAGCAGGCCCTTCCTTCCACCCGGACTCTAACAAGCCTTTTCTACCAGGAGTTGAAAATGGCTTTGTCTACAATAGGTCTTCAGCTCTAGCCGATGGGAGCGCAGGGGAACTGTGGCTGCCCTCGGTTATCATCCTTGGGTTATTCTTCTAATATAGATGTGGCCCTAGGGCATTGAAGTTCTGTAAGGTATTGCTGTGCACGTCAGAGTGCAGTAGGAACTGCACCCAGTGCAGGATGTTCACTCCAGCCTCAGGCCCTGATTCAGCAAGGTACTGGAGCATGTCCGAACGTCAAGCACATGAATAGTCCCATTGATTCAACAGACACGGTGTTAAATACTTTGCTGAACAGGATACATTAAGAACCACACTGGTACGTTAACAACAGGATTCACGCACTCAGAGCGGTTCACCAGCCACCCAACACGCCGCATGTTTCGCAAGCCATGAAGTGGCACCTTCTTTCCTACCTTTAGTTCACAGTCTTCGTTCACAGCCAGATTGCCTGGCTTCAGGTCCTGCAGCAGACGAGAGCAGAGCAATCAGGACACAAAGCAAATTGCAATTCAACAATATAAATCTCAGCCAAGTCTCAGCTTGGCCTTTGGTTTGTTGTATCATCGCATCCTGAATCCACTCTTGCCACAGCAGTGGAGACAACATCCCAGAGTAGTTACAAGGATTATTTTCTTTTCTGACGCATCTTTCATTAATCAGAAGGCATCACAAAATTCTCCACAGCCTGTTGCAAAATATTGCATTGCCCACAGAGCAAATCCAGGCCAACACAGGTAGGAAGGGAATGAGGCAGCAAAAGGGAAGAGGGAGAACTAGTTTAGGGAGAACTTAAAGGCCAAGGTTCTTAGTGAGAATACGTTCAAGGCTACGGGAGAAGCTGTTAACATTCTGGCTGAGTTGTGCTTCTCTCGGAGAACAGAAATAAAAGCAGAGTAACAGTGCACATGAACTTACCCGGTGAATGATTCCAGCAGAATGAATGTACTGCAATGAAAAGGGAAGCCACAGTGTGATCACCAGCAAGCAAATCTTTCACTTCCCCATAGGAGAAACATGTGTTAGCAACAGAGCCTGTCTATTGAGACCAAAGCAACCTGCATTCTTCTTCTGCAAAATCCCCGCTCCCAACTCTGTGGCTCTACAGCACAGGTCACAAATAGGAAGAAGAAACTCCTGCTAGAAACCCAAGTGAAACCCATTCCCTACACTACGTTCTTTACAATAGCTGGAATTAGAACACTTCTTGAAGAGGCATAGCTGGTATGGCATGGAAGTTACTTAAATCAACTATCATCTTAGAAGCCTCAAACTTATCTAGTGAGCAGGTAAGGGCTCATTGTAAGAAGGAATGTAATCACTAAATTGCATGAGTTGTGGTTATTCTACCTATCAAGTCATATAGGAAGGAAACAGAGTCTAGCGGCTAAAGCACAAGATTAGGAGTTGAGATACTGGTTCTACTCTAACCTCTCCCCACGCTCACTAAGTGATTTTGGGCAAGTCATTTAACCTCTTTGTGCAATGGTTTCCTCCATCTGGGTTTCACAGTGATCTGGGGAAAGAGGCGTTGTGGAGTTTAAGTCCCTAATGTTCATAAAGCACTGTGAGAATTGTAGCTGGAGGGCAGTCTAGTGTGAAGTATTATTAATCATTAGTTCCACAGTTCAGTGTTCAGATTGTTATAAGGGGCTGTCTTTTACCATTCCACTTCGTCATTGTTGGTTTAAAAACGGACATTCTTGGCTCATAGTAACTGAGGAAATTGCATTCCATGTGTTTTCTCTAAAAGCAGATGGAATGAGGGAACCAACAGACGCTCCACTTGCTAAAAGCCTCTTGCCACCATCAATAGTTTTGCTAAGGAATCTTGGGCTGCGGTGACTTGAACAGAACAAGCCAACTGCCTCCCTAGCAAGAAATTGCATGACTTATGATGGATTGAATTGGTTAAGTCACCTGATGACCAATATGAAAAACCAAAGCCACCTCTGATACCTCTGAAGTATAAGTTTTCAATGAAAGCAGGTCAGGAATTTTTCAATTAGCCTTTTTTTGGGGTCAGAAAATAATTTGTCAAAACAAAATGTTTCTGCGGGAGCAACGAAACTTCTGTCAGCAAAAGTTTCTCAAGATGGGAAACCAGAGAGAGACACCTATCCCAGAATAACCAACAGCCCAGTGGTTATGGCTGCCCTAATGCTGGGCTATTGGCTAGTCCGGATCGGCAGGTAGTGTTCGATGTATCGGGGATCGATTTATCGCGTCTCATCTAGACACGATAAATCGATCCCCGAATCGACGCCTGTACTCCACCTCGGCAGGAGGAGTAAGCGGAGTTGATGGGGGAGTCGCGGCGGTCGATTCGCCGCCATGAGGATGGCCAGGTAAGTCGAACTAAGATATTTCGACTTCAGCTACGCGAATAGCATAGCTGAAGTTGTGTATCTTAGTTCGAACGCCCCCACAGTGTAGCCCAGGCCTCTAGTTTTTCATCAAAAATTTTGAAACGTCTCAGTTTCATCCCATTGCAGACCAGGAAAACACTTGAAATCTCAAAGTTTCATGGGATGGGATAACCATTTCCTGCCCAACTCTACTTCCGATTGATGTGTGTTAGATCCAGATTAGTTCAGCAGGAAAAATGACTTTTCAATGGATAAGCATGGAGACATGAATTGTATTATAAGGATGATCCTACAGGTTAGTCTGTCCATGATTTAAGGATCCACTCAGGGATAATACAGAGCGAAGTCTACTCGTAAGGCAGACCTGGTGATTCAATGTGTAAATCCCTCAGAAACCAGTTCTTGCTTTTAACTATTCCAGACCCACCTACCTTCAAACCTTTCAGCATTTGATAGACCAGGTACTGGATCTTTTCATCACTGAACTCATGTCCCATGATCTTTTGTAAATCTGTCCGCATGTACGGCATCACCAGGTAGCTAAAAGGCAGTAAGATAAGTCCCTGAGTCTAGGAGAAAAACATAGGGAGCCATGCTAGCCTTGTTCTCGCTATGAAGATCAGATCAGTTGCAGCAAGCCTTAGTGTGTCACTGGGTTACTAAGACCTGGGGTGGCGCTATGTTTTTTGCCGCCCCAAGCACGGCAGTCAGGCGGCCTTCGGCGGCATGCCTGTGGGCGGTCCGCTGGTCACGCGGATTCGGCGGCGTTTCTACGGGTGATCTGCCGGTCCCGCGTCTTCGGCATACCCATCGCCGAATTGCCGCCGAAGTCGCGGCACCGGCGGACCTCCCACAGGCATGCCGCCGAAGGCTGCCTGACTGCTGCCCTCATGGCGACCGGCACGCCGCCCCCCGCGGCTTGCTGCCCCAGGCACGCGCTTGCTGCGCTGGTGCCTGGAGCCGCCCCAGACTAAGACAACCAGTGAGGAAGTTAAAGTTGCTACCTGCTCTGAAAATTGTTATTTCTACTCTCCTGAATTTGGAAAAATCAGTCGTCCTCATTGTGCCCATTGCAAGATACCAAATATGAGAGCGAGAGAGAAAGCGCTGTTCATAGCTTTAAAGTCTTCCATCATCAGCGATAAGCAAATCAGGTGTGTGAAATAGCTTATGGATTTTTACAGAGAATTTTTCAAAACTGCTGTCTCAGGTCCCAGACTGATCCCCACAGTGCCTCAACCCTGGCCGGTCTAGCTTCACCATCCAAGCTGAAGGCAATGCCCAGCCTCCCCCCGCACCAAAAAAAGAAAAACAGATCAACATAAAAGGTGACAAAAAATAGATTTTTAAAATTGTTTCAGTTTTAGTAGTCTAGGATCTGACAAATATTTTGTTATTGTCCCTGTGCCCTCAATACACCAGCATGACATATAAATCACTACGCTAACATACATCGTTCTATCTTAGGAATATCTAATGTGCCCATTACCATTATATCTAGGTACCAGTTTCTGGTATTTACATGATATAAACCAATACGTCTGATCCATTCTCCCAGAATATGGTGTGTATGAGCTGCTTACTTATATTTTTCTCAGATATTTTACCAACTGGAGCTGATCTGTGCTTCTAACCTTCCTAATGTAATTTTATTCAGGTATCTCTAGCTTTAGATTGGCCCCTTTTCAAATCAACTCATGGGATTGCTTCTCAGCATGACAAACTTCCTTCTTCAAGTGCTAAATCTGCCATTGTCCTGGATAACGACGGAACCTATAGCGAATGCAAACCACTTGGTAAAAAAACCCACAAAAAACTTACAAGTCCTGGAATCCATTGAAGGAGGTGGCTGAGGTGAAGACATCAAGCAACCCAATGACCTGTGGGATAAGTGGGTAAATGTAAGACTGGAAAGTACACACACTGGAAGAGCGGTATTCTCTGTAACAGCTCGCAACTCAAGAGTCATGGGTCAGTGACACTTTAGGATTCCATGTGAGGGATTTAGACTCTCGTCAATGGGCTTTAAGGCTATTTCCTCTCTTACAAACAGACTGAACATTTGTCTGTGCTGCAAGTCCAACTTCACTCTTGGAGCAATAGCAGGGCGGCAGCGACAAAGAACCCACGGAAATGGGAACTGAACATGGAAACTGAATTTTTCTCTAAACTCCAAAAAGGGTGGGGTCCCTCTACATCAGGCTGGGTGTCCATAGGCTATTCCTGGGGGCATTCTGTGCCAAAACAATTAAAAATTCTGTGCTTAAAAAAATGAAAATTCTGCGCACAATATTTTAAAATTCTGCAGATTTTATTTGTCAAATAAATGTAGAGGCTCCAGCATGGCATTGGGGAGCACAGGCCACTGGCTGCACAGAGGTGGGAGATCACTATGCAGCTCCCCCTCCCCCAAAGACACTGACTCAGCGGTGAGGCTGTACCCAACCCTGACACAGTGCAAGGACCACGCCTGCCCCAGAAACACCCCAGGGCCCGGTCCCTCTATGCCAGGTGCACCAAGTGTGGGCAGGCAGGCTCAGCAAGGCAGGATCCAAGGGGGGTGTCCGTGTGGGGGGCTCAGTGGGGTGGGGACCCAGGTGCAGCTGGTTGGGGCTCGTCGGGGTGGGGATCTCGGTGTGGGGGGCTCGTCGGGGTGATCTAGGTGCATGGGGAGTGGGCTCATCAGAGGGGGTTCTGAGTGCAGGGGGGTGAGGCTTGGCGGAGGGTCCGGGTATAAGGGAGTCTGAATATACAGGGGTTGGGCGGCTGGGGGAACAGCTCCCTGCACATGGATCCCTCCCCCTGCAGCTGAGGAACAATGGGTGCAGGAAACAGGGGGAGGGGGGAGTTTGCAGAGCTTCCTGCAGCTCAGGGAGAAATCTGGGGGTGGATCTGACTTAGCCCCGGATGCTGTGCAGGGGAAGAGGAAGGCCCATCCTCCCCAGCCTAGCCGGGACTAGCAGCTGAGCCCGGCACAAGGTAGGAGACACCAGCCAGCTCTTCCCCAGTCCCGCTACCTACCCCACAGTGATTTACCTCTCTACCGGCTGCCCTGAGCACCCGAAACATACTGCTGGAGAGGGTTGCATGACTGCTTTTGTGGCTTCTCTTTGCTTCCCAGTCAGAAAGTAATTTTTCTGCAGGGAAGCAAAGAAATCTGCGGAAGACATAAACTCTGAGCATGCGCAGTGGCGCAGAATTCCCCCCAGGAGTGATTGACGGTGAAGCCCACCTTGCAGCAGCTTCAGGAAAAACATAAGGGCTTTTGTCCCTAAAGTCACTATCACTTGATCTTACGGTAACTCAATAGGAGAAGCTCTGTAGCCCTCTCTCTTGTGTCCGCATGGAGAGAGGCAGCAACTCACATTCTCATGTTGCATGTGCTTCAGCAGCATGAGCTCCCTGTATGATCTCTTGGCAAAGATCACCGACTGGAATGGTCGGCACAGCTTCTTGATGGCCACTTTCTCCCCCGTCTTCTTATCTATGGCTGAACTGTGGCAAACAGATAAAACCAGTTCTGAGTTAAGCAATGAGTTTTCATGGACGATGCAATGTTAATCCAACAAGTAGCCTAAGAGGAAGGGATGGATACTGGAATCCGGAGCTGATCAAGGAAAAATGGAACTTTTTCCTTGATCTTTCCACAATGTACATTTGAAGTCTCAAAATCAAAATTTGGATGTCTTTCTAAAATATATGCTTTAGCCCAAACAGAATTGATGGGCTTGATGCAGAAATTACCAGGTGGAATTCTCTGGCTTGTGTTATGCAGGAGGTCAGATTAGATGGTCACAATAATCTCTCAGGGCCTTAAAAAAAATCTATGAATTAATTTGATAATGTTTGTAAAGTGTTCTGAACATGAAAGTACTTTGTGCTACACATTTGGTATTAACGGTGTATACAGGTGGATTTTTTTTAAAGACAGTTAATAGTATTCAGCACTTGAAAGTGCTTTTCATGTTCAAAAAATGTATAAATATTACTATATTCATGCTCACAACAAAGCTATAAGGTAAGGTAGGTATTATCCCCATTCTATAGATATGAAATTGATGCAAAAACGACAACAGAGGGAGTCAGTGTCAAAACCAAGATTTGGAGTCGAGTGAACTTCACTTTGGAGTTCTTGGCTCCTAGCCCCATGCTGTCAAGAGGGTACAAGAGAGTCCCCCAGTCATATCTGTTATTTATTTCTCCATATGAAGCAATTCAGTGACACCTCTTCTCTCAAAGTCCCGTGGCAGAGTTGCAGAGAAGGCAGGCCTTCGATATAATCAGCAAAGGGATGGAAAGAAAAGCCATCAGCAGCAGTCATCCAGAGACTGCTATGATTCTTCAGATTCTTTTCAGGGTGAAAGCATTTGAAGAGGAACCTCCATAATGAACTGCACCACACCTCGCTGAACCAGTCAACCCTGGATGGCTGTGAAAGATTGCCTGTGTTTTACGGCTGAGAGCTTCCAGCTGCTGCCTTTTGAAGGGAGAGAGAAAGGCAGGGCTTTCTAGCCCAAGCCTCCTTGTTGTGCTGTGCACTTCCCGTCACTTTGCAATTCCTTCTCTCTCAGCTCATTAAACTGGAGAACTGTAAATCAACATGTCTTTCCTGCTGTGACTGCTAGTGGTGCAGCGTGACCAAACCCATGTGAATTTCAGCATTATCACATTGCACACTTCATCCCATATCTACTTCCTGTTTGAAACCAGATGGTCCCTTTTCTCTTCTTATCACCTTTGAAAGGAAAGCAGGGCTCCCTACCACCACCCGTCCACACACTAACAGCCCCTGTTCTTGCTCTGGTGACCAGTAGTGGCTCTAGGATTTCCAAGGGTGGTTGGAGGGAACCACTATGCAAAATAACTGTTTCTAATCTGCAATAGTTGCATGATAGCTAATGGTTCAGACAAGCAATTTTCCAAGCTCCTGGCTGACCTGCGAAGTTAGTCAGTAGCATTTTCATTCAGTCTGTCTCAGACCACCTCTGGATGCAGCCGCATCAGAATTACTCAATTACTCAAACCTGATCAAAACTAACTCTCTATACAGACCTGTGAAATCTGCTATAGAAATTATTAAACAAATATTTTATTTTAACAAAGAAATTTAACAAAGGAATTAGTTTTTCAGGGGAATTGGGGAAGCTTTTGTAACTTGCTCTATTTGCTTCTATTTAAGTAGCCGTAATCGCATATAGAGCTTTAAAGAAACCCAAATATATGGACTATTGTAGAAAGAAACATCCCAGTGGTTCCCAGCAGAGGACAGCAAATCCTAATTCCACAAGCTTCCACTTGTACTTCATCCAGGAATCAGCACCAAAACCAGCAAGCATTCGTCATCCATGGAGTTCTGGCACTACCCGGTTTAGTCTAATGGGTGTCATTTAGGGCAAACAAGCTGCTGTTTTTTGGGAGTTTCCACATCAGCTGAGCTAGAGACCGGTTTTATTTAAGGGAGCAGTAAAGGATTTCTTTTGTTTGTGTTTTTCTTTTTGCTTTAGGCTTCATAAAGAAGATCTGGAAGGATCATTTCTCCCCCTCCTTTAAAATGTGTGTGTGTGTTTTTTTTTTAACCTTTACAAATGTCAAGAATATTAAGTCTGGTTTTCCCTGATTTTGCTGGAGAAGCCTATTAGGAGCATGCACATAGCAATTGAAGGGGCAGAGATGTCGAATCGTTAATAAAGACGAACATTTTGGAGAAAGAATGTTAGCTATTGAAATTAAATAGATATGACCCAAAATACAATTTCAAGTGATTGGAGTGAAAAAAAACCCTTTCTTTCTGTGACTCTCTTTTGCTTCTTGTGCTGCCATAATTCTACTCTTTCTCCAGGGACCTGTCGTCTTTTAAAGTAGACAAAATTTCTATGTCTAATATGAAAAACAAGTAGAGAAAACAAATCTTCCAGACCCTGTTTATGCATCAAAAAACAGCTAACCAGGGTGTAAGTCCAATGGTCCCAGGACTATGAATTAGGTATATTATGTGACCCTGGTAATGACAATCAGGCAGGATATTTCCTGCAGAATACCTAGTACAGGGAATAAATCTCTCTCTTGTCTTTGTGTATTGGTGTATGGACTAGATTCTGATTTCATAAACTGAGAGTAACTCATTAAGGTCAGTGGAGTTACTCTAGATTTACACACATGCAACTGAGCAGAATCTGACCCTATACATTCATTTTTGTATTAGCTGCCTTTGCCCAGCTGATTGGATTGAATGACTATGCTTTGTTTTTCTGTCTGTCTTGTCCCTTCCTAGGCTCAGAATTAATCATTAAACTGGCAAGAGGTTCCAGTCTAGACAGGCTGTATTAGTTTAAACCAGGATATTGGTATAGGACCAGCAGCAGAATCCCATCTTCCCTTTGGGGAACAAGAGGCCCCAAAATCTTTTTTTGGGGGGAAGCAACGTCAACCTTTGAAACAGATTTTTTCCCCCTACAACTACTAGCTCTGCCTAGTTCCTACCCCTGGGACAGAGCATAGCAGGGGCTGGCTGTCCGGTTCATCAGAGAGAGTGAGGAAACCAAGGGACTGAACAAATAAAATCAAACAGAAGGAATGAGCCTCTAGTCCCCATCACCTGGAGCGTGATCAGTACAGCAGCACCTCTCCCCAAAATGTAGTAATTTAGGGTTAGGGAGGCCCAGCTCTTCAGGCAGTAAACACACACACAGAACAGCTGCTCAAGCTGAAAGTGACTTAAGGTATGGCAGGCAGGAAATAAACCTTCATCTAACATGCAAATTTATTTCATAATGGAGGACAGCTAAGAGGCACCTCCCCTGTTTTCTTCCCGTGAGCCATGCTTTAAATACCCCCACCCCGTTCCTTCCTGCCAGGGCCCTTGAAAGAAGAAAGGCCAAGACCTACTCACCAGACAGAGCCATAAGCCCCGGATCCCACTGGATTGATGGAGGTATATCTTCTGGGCAGCTCCCACACAATTTTGTTTACTTCCTGCCTGTAAAAACCTTTGCGCCAGGTTAAGCTCATCTTCTTTTGGCTCTGGACTGACTCCTCCAGAGCACAGGTCTAGGGTGAGACTTCTGGGGGAAAAAGGTGAAAAAACTCCCCTTGTTCCTGTCTTCAGCTGAGAAAGTAAGTCCTGGAGTTTCTTTCTCTGTCTTCATTAGCTGTGTGCGTGAAGGAACATGTCCCTCCTCCCTCCACCCCCACATCAGCCCAAGGATGAGGCATCAGGTTTCAATCTAGACACACCCCTACATCACACAGGTACCTGTGAGGTGGCCCTATCCGAAGGAGGGAATACAGTCCTCCTCTGTCCAAGTAGCCAAGCAACAAACTCACCTGGGCAAAATGCAGAACTGGAAACTGCTGCTAAAACTAGGGAACATCCTAGTCTATGGCTTTCTAGGAAGAGAGAATACAGGACCCACCCTGGTGCACCAATAAATATTTTCTTCATTTAAAAATCCCTTAATGCAGTTAAATGGGTCTTGTAAAAATCAAGGAGCTGTACCTTGGTGGATCAGGATTGTTTTGAGAGAGTCAGGAAATCTAGATTCTATTCCCAGCTCTAGCACTAACTCTCAGTGACCTTGATCAAATCACTTCTATTCCCTTTGGTTTCCCTGCTTGGGTGTGCACGTGTATATAAAGAGGATAAAACTGACCTACCTCACAGGGTGCTAATGAGGCTCATACTCTATTTGTAAAGTGCTTTGTGAGCCTTAAATGGAAGGAACTATATATAGTATTGATATTAAACCTGTCGGTACCCCTCCACCAGGCCAATTTGTATTTGCGCATTCTTGATCACCATAGTGAAGAACTAAGGGTCAGCTCCTCAAAGGTATTTAAGCTCCCATCCTCCATTAATTGCAATCTGACCAGTTTCCCTATGCCAGTTCCTGCAGGGAGGGGAGCAGGTTCAGATCTCATTCATGCTGGGGCTACCTGTAGGGAAGGGAGAGTTTTGAACAAATAATATTGAAGGTAATAGGGCAGCTGATTCCCCCCTCTAAAAACACCCAGTAATTCCCCCATTATTTTTCCCAACCAACTGTTTGCTTTTAATTTTCCTACTGAAGCACCAAAGAGGCAAGAGGGAACGTGATCTGCTCACTTATGCTGGGTGACACAGGGGAGAAGAGGAAATACCATTTTCTACAGTACATGGACCTTCTCCAGAACAAACGGTTGTAGATAACAATGAGATGAAACAGGACCATCCCTCAATAGACTAGTAAGCAACAGTAATTATGTCACTGGTGAGTTCTTGGGTCTTTGCCTTCAGCAGAGGGCAGATGAAAACACCTCTGGTTTTAAAACAGCCTTAGAGGCATGATATGCATCCTCAGTCAGGCAACTAGGCTCCTTCCTGCACTCCAAAGTTAGTTCTGACTACAGTCAGTGAAGGAGCACAATGGGGGCCATTTACAGCTTCCTGGCTTATTCCAGCTCACAGCAATCCTTGATGCCTTCACAACACTTCCCTACAGCCTGTATCCTGTACTGCCATGCTAGGTCAGATTCTCCCCATTTAAAATATCTTTCAGCACACTTGCTCTCCTTTGGCCAGACAAAGGCTAAGGAGACTAAAGCCACACTTCGCAACCTTTGTTCCTTGTGCCTGTAGTCTAGATCCCCATCTTCTCCGACCATACAGAGAGCAAGGGAAGCAAGTTTACATGGTTGAGTCCATTTGAGTCACTACAGACCAGTAAGCCCATATATCTTACACGGTAAGTCATTTTCCTGGTAGGAGAGACTTCAGTATATAACGAATGAGCTTCAAAATCTACTGGATGAGCCGCCTAAGGATAAGGTGGTGCTGTGGGTGCATCCAAAATACCTTCCAAAGGGAACCAAGGAGTTTATCTTAACAAGTCAGTCATCTTACCTACATTTCCCCCATAAAAGGGACTGAGCCTTTGCTAGATGCTTGATGTAAAAAGGGCATTGGGGCTTATTAAATGGAACCTTAAAGTTGACCCAGCTTTTAGTACCCTTAGACACTAATAATTAACTTTCATCAGGAATACCTGACATCTAGATAACGTGTTAATAAGTGCCTCAGAAAAACCTAGAAGTGATGAGAGCTAGTTGACTGCATCTAATATGGCTACAAGCTGGCAGACCTACAACTTGAAGGTCATAGCTAGACTCACTGTATTTGGAGTGGAGTGCCTTCAGCAGCCAGCCTCAGCTACATCTCCTGAGGGGACTGTAAAGCTGCTATACATGGCCTTCTCTGCCCCTTGCATAAACAGGAACCTAGGTTCAGGTTAGCATGCTACAGAGTTTAAGATCATTAGGAGTGCCAAATTCTCCAGTTCCTAGAATTTTAATCTGTTTAGAGTTTTAATCTTAGATTCTCTTCTTGATGGTGCCCCTCCTTTTAGAATTCTCATTATCTTACCCCTCATTTGTTCTTCACACTGTTGAGGAATATTGCCCCTCACATATACAAAAACAGATGCTGTATTTAAACTTTTAAGGCATGTTAGCATTTGTGTGAGTACTTGTAAAGTATGTTACATTTTCATTACAGACACATTCCTTGAGTTTTAAAATCTCAAACAGTGGGAATCCAGGGAGAGTCTGTGGAATTTTGGAAAAAACATACTTTCCTGGAAATCTTGTTCTCTGAAGGTGGCAACCCGCCAAAATACATTCAGCTGCTCTCATCCCTCCCTGTTTGGAGGGATTCTGTAACTACTGTGTTGAAAAAACAAAACAAAACAAAAAAAACAAAAAACTTTTTTTTGGTAGCTGTTGCCGTTAACTTTTGAAAGGAATTTACCTAGAAAAGCAGGAGGGCAGCCCAAGGACCTGAAAAGACCAAAAATGTAAAGCTAAAGGGCTTTGTATTTGACTTCTCCTTGAAAGCATGGGATCAAAAGTGCTAATCGACAATGAGCTATTCTCAGATTTAAAAAAAAAAACGTTTCTTCTAAAGATTTTGGAAAATTGCCACAGATGAAAAGAACAATCCACACAACTATCAAAGGTAGGGAGAAGGAAAGAGTAGTACTGAATGATAATAATGAGTCCTCAAGTTAAAAAGGTCTCCAGAAATAGTTATAGAAACACAGGAAGTTGATCCAATCAATGGTCCCTATAGTTCTGCACCAGGTAATTCAAAGATCCAAGAACACCAGAATGGACAATTCTGGAATCCCCTGCCCATAAGGAAAGCATCATCAAGTAGTGGTTTGTCCCTGAAGCATGAGAGGTTTTATCCCAAACAAATTTTGTTACTGTGGCTATTCTCATTCATATAAATATCAACTCCTTCTTTAAATCCTATTATTTGGGCCTTGATGACAGCTAGTTGCAATAAATTCCACAGACTGATACTTTTTACAAGATGTATACATAATTTCCTTTCATAAGTTTTGAGTTTACCATTCAATTTCATTGCATGTCCCTTTGTTCCTGCATTAGAGGGTAAATATCACCCAAGTTACCTGCTCTGTGTAATGTTATAATTAATATTTTTTAATCCCATTTCTTATGCATTTTACAACATTGTTTATTTTCTGATCATCGCTATATTCTGAACATTTTTACTAACTGCCTAGAGTGCCACGTGAGTTGTGACAGTTAAAATTCAGAGCCCAGCAATGTGTAGATCAAATTATTCCTTCCTGGGTGCATAACTGGTTGGAAAATCGTTCCCAGAGAGTAATCATCAGTGATTCACAGACATGCTGGAAGGGCATAATGAGTGGGGTCCCGCAGGGATCAGTTCTGGGTCCGGTTCTGTTCAATATCTTCATCAATGATTTAGATAATGGCATAGAGAGTACACGTATAAAGTTTGCGGATGATACCAAGCTGGGAGGGGGTGCAAGTGCTTTGGAGGGTAGGATTAAAATTCAAAATGATCAGGACAAACTGGAGAAATGGTCTGATGTAAATAGGATGAAATTCAATAAGGACAAATGCAAAGTACTCCATTTAGGAAGGAACAATCAGTTGCACACACATGCAAAATGGGAAATGACTGCCTAGGGAGGAGTACTGTGGAAAGGGATCTGGGGGTCATAGTGGATCACAAGCTAAATATGAGTCAACAATGTAACATTGTTGCAGAAAAAGCGAACGTCATTTTGGGATGTATTAGTAGGTGTGTTGTAAGCAAGACACGAGAAGTAATTCTTCCACTCTACTCCACGCTGATTAGGCCTCAGCTGGAGTATTGTGTCCAGTTCTGGTCGCCACATGTCAGGAAACATATGGACAAACTGGAGAAAGTCCAGAGAAGAACAACAAAATTGATTAAAGGTCTAGAAAACATGACCTACGGGGGAAGATTATAAAAATTGGGTTTGTTTAGGCTGGAGAAGAGAAGACTGAGGGGGGACATGATAACAGTTTTCAAGTACATAAAAGGTTGTTACAAGGAGGAGTGAGAAAAAATGTTGTTCTTAACCTCGGAGGATAGGACAAGAAGCAATGGGCTTAAATTGCAGCAAGGGAGGTTTAGGTTGGACATTAGGAAAAACTTCCTAATTGTCAGAGTGATTAAGCACTGGAATAAATTGCCTAGGGAGGTGGTGGAATCTCCATCATTGGGGATTTTTAAGAGCAGGTCGGACAAACACCTGTCAGCGATGGTCTAGATAATACTTAGCCCTGCCTTGAGTGCAGGGGACTGGACTAGATGACCTCTCAAGGTCCCTTCCAGTTCTATGATTCTATGACTGTGCATTACCTTGTTTTTAAACACTGAGTTTTATGCATCATTGTGCTTTCCATTCAGCTAGCTCTTTTAGGTCTCTCAGAATTACTTAGTTTTGACTATCCTAAATAATGGTCATCTGCAAACTGACTCCTCACTGTTCCCTCCTTTGTCCAGATCATTAATATATTTACCAATCCTAGCACAAAACCTGTTGCCATGGTGAAACCTGATAGTTCATTCCTACTTCCCCAACCATCTTTTATGGTAGATAATTTTTTTTTTTTTTTTTATTAAGAAAAAGCTCTTGTTGGTTACATTCAATCCTCCTTTGCAAAAATCCATAACTCAGTCACCTTGAGAGATTACATGGCATTTAGGCCATCTGAAAATAAATACATTAATAATGAAGCAGCTTGTTATTTATCTGTTTGTGGTAGCAACTACAGTGTGCTTGGGTTTTCCAGTGATTCAAGGGTCCCTGTCCTATCGAGATCACGCTAAGGACAGACAAGACAGGTACACAGATAAGGAGCAAGGGGAACAGTTAAAAAAATCCCCCAAAATGTATTAGGTCTAAAATTTTCCCTCTGATTTTTAGTTAGGAGGAAAAGAGAGGCAAGAAAATCACGAGGGACCAAGTTCTCTAGGATCATGCACAGGAATCAAGAAATAGCTCAAGTGTAATACAAATTAGTTCCATTCAATAGAAAATGGATTTTTGCTAGGGGAAAAAAGGATGCTTGGGCACCAGTTAGAATTCTCCTTTTGAGAGATCTTTTCCCCATACACTTTCCACATTTGGTCCCATGAATGTTCAAATTCACAAGTATAATGTAAAGCATAGGTTTCCATCAGCAGTTCTTATTTGCCCTCAATTTTCTGCTCTTATGCTCCTGAGTGAGGAAACAACATCCATTCACTAGTGTTCAAGTTCATAAAAACAGCAGTGGTTTTCAGGCTAGGGCTTTGGTATTTTTATTATATAAAAATCATTACTGGGTTGGAAAGTATTGTGTTCAGTTTGGTCTTATATGTCTATATCTCATTTACATAAATACACAAGTTTTACAAATATACTTTTTTTTAAAGTACATCAGAAGCAGGAATCCTATCAATCAGTGGGGCCACTGGACAATCAAGGTGCTAAAGGAAGGCGTACAAGGCCATTGTACACAAGCTAAATGAATTCTTTGCATCAGTCTTCACTCCAGAGGATGTGAGCGAAATTCCCACACCTGAGCCATTCTTTTTAGGTGACAAATCTAAGGAACTGTCCCAGATGGAGGTGTCAATAGAAGAGGTTTTGGAACAAATTGGTAAGTTAAACAATAAGAAGTCACAAGGACCAGATGGGATTCACCCAAGAGTTCTGAAGGAACTCATATGAAATTGCAGCGCTAACAACTTTGGCATGTAACCTATAATTTAAATCAGCTTCCGTACCAGATGACTGGAGGATAGCTAATGTGACCGATTTTTTAAAAAGGCTCCAGAGGCGATCCTGGCAATTACAGGCCAGTAAGCCTGACTTCAGTATCAGGCAAATTGATTGAAACTCTGGTAAAGAACACAATTATCAGACATATAGATGAACATGATTTGTTGGGGAAGAGTCAACACAATTTTTGTAAAGGGAAATCATGCCTCACCAATCTATTAGAATTTTTGAGGGGGGTCAACAAGCACGTGGACAAGGGGAATCCAGTGGATATAGTGTACTTAGACATTCAGAAAGCCTTTGACAAGTCTCTCACTAAAGGTCTTAAGCAAACTAAGCAGTCATGGGTTAAGAGGGAAGGTCCTCTTGTGGATCTGTAACTGGTTAAAAAAGACAGGAAACAACAGGGTAGGAATAAATGGTCAGTTTTCAGAATGGAGAGAGGTAAATAGTGGTGTCCCCCAGGGGTCTGTACTGGGACCTGTGCTGTTCAACATCTTCATAAATAATCTGGAAAAAGGAGTAAAACAGTGAGGTGGCAAAATTTGCAGACGATACAAAATTACTAAAGATAGTTAAGTCCAAAACTGACTGCCAAGAGTTACAAAGGGCTCTGATTAACTGTGGGACTAGGCAACAAAATTGCAGCTGAAATTCAATGTTGATAAATGCAAAGTAATGCACATTGGAAAACATAATCCCAACTATACATATAAAATGATGAGATCTAAATTAGCTGTTACCATTCATGGAAGATCTTGGAGTCATTGTGGATAGTCCTCTGAAAATATCTGCTCACTGTGCAGCAGCAGTCAAAAAAAAGCAAACAGAATGTTAAGAACTATTAGGAAAGTGATAGTAAGACAGAAAAATATCATAATACCATTATATAAATCCATGATATGCCCACACCTTGAATACTGTGTGCAGTTCTGGTCGCCCCATCTCAAAAAAGATATATGAATTGGAAATAGTTCAGAGAAGGGCAACAAAAACGATTAGGGGTATGGAACAGCTTCCATACGAGAGATTAAAAAGTCTGGGACTTTTCAGCTTGGAAAAGAGATGACTAAGGGGGGATAGGATAAAGGTATATAAAATCATTAATGATGTGGAGAAAGGGAATAAGGAGGTGTTATTTACCCCTTCTCATAAACACAAGAACCAGGGGTCACCCAATGAAATTAATAGGCAATAGGTTTAACACAAACAGAAGTAAGTATTTCTTCACACAACACCCAGTCAACCTGTGGAACGCATTGCCAGAGGATCTTGTGAAGGCCAAAACTATAACAGGGGTCAAAAAAGATTAGCTAGAGGATAGGTCCATCAATGGTTATTAGCCAAGATGGTCAGGGATGCAACCCCATGCTCTGGGTGTCCCTAGCCTCTTCTTGACAGAAGCTGGGAGTGGACAACGGGGATGGATCACTTGATGATTGCCTGTTCTGTTCATTCTCTCTGAAGCACCTGGTGTTGGCCACTGTCAGAAGACAGGATACTTGGCTAGATGGACCATTGGTCTGACCCAGTATGGCCATTACTATATTTTGTTCAAGTATACACAGCATAGGTATAAGGGTGGGAGAGGAGAATATGCAGAAGATTACTCACCTGTGTATTTATACAACTAAAGAAGTTATTGCAAAAGAAATACAAAATATTGCTTATGCATGTGCAAGTCCGGAGCTCATGTATGTAAGCAAAGCTACACAAGTCTCAAGCAATGACATGCAGTTATGGGTCGCTACATAAGTGATTGGGACATTACAAATGTCTAAGATGTTTCATGGCTACAGCATCTTGTTGTTGTTGAACTATCTGGTCTAGGGATAGGTCCTAATTTGTCTAATTATTTTCTAGTCAGTAGGTTTACCTCTCCATAATGGATATGCCTACTCACAGATTTCAGCTAGTCATTATAGGAGTGTTTGTCCCTGCCCTTTCAGCATCTGGGAGCTATGGCACCGGAGATGCCACCCATTTTCCTACAGGTGTGTAATCAGTTCTCAGTGAATGAGAAGGAATAGTATTTCAAGGGAATCGCCTGAAATATATTAGACAATTTATTTTTAATATTGCAGTATGCTAAAAAGAACATCTGCTCAAAGTTATGGAGGTATGAGGAACAGACTGTCCTTTAGATATATGAGGTCTCCACTCACAGTGACGTTCCTGGAAGCCTCCACAGGACAAGGATCCAGTCTGAATGAGGTCTGTGTAGCAGTGGAATGGAAAGGGATACTTAGAGACCTTATACTTATATGCTGAAGCGAACAGGATTTTTAGTCATTGCTTTTGCAAGCTTCAGCAAGAGCTACCCTTGGAATCTGCTGAAGACTGCATCTTACTGCACTACATACACATGCAGTGGTTTCAGTGACAGCTGTAGCTGCAGTCAAGGCAATAGTCCATACTAAACTGATCTGTCCACAGAAAGGAAAAAAAAGTATGAAACCAAAGATACTTAATCACTGAAAGGCAAGTCTTTTTGGCTGACCTTGTTAATAAAGTAACTGCCTAGAGATGACACTGCAGCTTTACAGCCAAACTGGTCTAGCTTACAAATGCACAAACTCCTCTTTAGATTAAGCAGCATAAAAGCCTCTTCATCCTCTTAGATGGAAACTAAGACAACAAATGACAGAAATATCTAAAATGGGAGGTCTAATGTTACACAGATTTGCTACTGCAGCCGGCCAGAATGGAGTGTCCATTGAGGGTAGGAAGAATATGTACTTCAAAAGATAGTTGATGGCTTTGAAAATTCTTTGCAGCCGTCATCCTTTTCACTTGCCTTTCAGAGAATCTCAAAATTCTTTGGAAATGCTTAGAACCCTTTTATGTCTAGTTGAGTTTTGCAGCTCCTAGCAGCACTGCATTGCACATGTACACACTTAGCAGATTAATTTTTAAGGAAACTACAGCACTAGAAATGGTGTTCAAAATACTTAATACTGTATGCTGTAATGCAGACTAGCTCACCATGGTGCAGCAACAGTAGAAGCTGTAGTGTAAACAGGGTTCAGGCTTTTATCACTGTGTTTTTCTACTCCAGGGATACATTACACTGTAATAAAAATGCCTATGCCCTGTCTGTACTACAACTGCCTTGTTTGTTGTCACCAAAAGGGGAACTTCAGCTATGAAGTTTTCTAGTGTAGAAGCCTCTGAGGGTGACCAAGCTAATCCTTTTTCCAATACAGCGAACTCCCCAACTTGTTGTTCCCTTTGATTTGGCAAAGCTAAGGTCGGAAGGTAGGTCTCTCCATCTGTCAGTTCACCTAACCTGTTCCTGTACAGTTGAACTGTACCATACAGAATATTGGCCAGTACTTTGGGATATGTTTGTTAGCATAGTGATCTATTAAATGAGTTCACTCTTTACATTTGTGTAATAAAATTTCCCCATAAAGTTTTGTCTTTGGTAATAGCCAGCTATTGTCAGGCTCTTACTAGAGATTTCCAAAAATGCAGCTTGATTTGATCAACAAGTAATTTCACCTCTGCAAGAGTAGTATACTAGGGAACCTTATATCCTACAGAATCAGAGAGCGGCAAGACTATGCTCCCATGATTGCACCATCTAAGTGACAATACAAGAACCAGAGAACACTCACTTGTAAATAGCAAGAGATGAAAGAAAACAAAAATCAGAATTACTTAGAAGAGGGGCAGGCCGAGGGCAGAGTGTCAGTACTGAAACAGAGGCAAAACCTGGACCATTATGTTGGACAAACACTTCTTAAGTTTCCACTAACAGAGCTGCCTAGGAACTAGCAAGCACACTTTTCATTGGCAGACAACATTCATGGTCAAACTCTAAACTGTCTCTGTACTGGTTGGAGAAGCCAGGTCAAAGGAATGTGGACACTGATTTCAGAGTAAGTGGAGGAAAGGTATGCATCCCTATCAATTAGGATCCAGTATGAAACCAAACATGCAATCTCTTGGAGGAGCCAAATTCACTTAAATGAAACATTTAACATTACAAGTTTGTAAGCACCAGCAGCCAATAAATCTGAAAAATAAGTTTTATTTTAAACCAGTGGTATTGTGTGACATCATATATGGCAGAACCGATTACAGCAAAGTTCATGGATACAAACAAAATAGCAGAATTTCTTTTTTGAAGTGTGTACTTCTGTTCAGAATTCAGGCAGCAGAACAGCACCGCTCTGAAAACAGGGAGTGCGTGCCACGGGAGCTCCCATTAGAGTCTGGACTTTGAAACATTCCCACTCATACATGCAATGTCTATATTTTAAAAAAATCTTGAGCAATATTTCTGCATGAAATCACACTGTAGCGTCTACACATAACATGGCTGATAAAAATAGTCTTGCTGTAGGTTTACAGATTTCCATTTAAATACCTGGACTGCAGATCCAGCAGAGAAGGAGGTTTTCTATTGTCAATTTCATTTGGTCAGGGGGAGAGTTCTGTACCCAAGGCATGAAAGAATTGCTCTCTCCACCCCATCCCAAGCTTCTCTAAGAGGGTTTGACCTAAAGAGAGATCACTGGAAAATGTTCTAGGAAAAACTGATGGCTTTATCATCCACCTCCCACCCCTTTGTGCTGCCTCTTTATGCATAGGAATAAATACATTAAAACAGCCGCTCTCAACTCCTATATCAAAGATCCACCAGGATACAAAATACTGCAAAAGCCCTGCTCTTCCCACACAGGAGATGCCTGCAATACATGAACGAATGAAAATGCCCTTTCCCCTATATCCTAAAAAAAGGGCATCTGAGCCACCCAGGACAGCTGCAGTATACAAAATCCTGAAAGACACTTTCCTCTCCCCAGTCCCTAAACATGGCCATTTCATTCACACAGGATCCCTGTAAAATACAAAATATTCTAACCAACTTTGTCTTTAAACATACTCCCTTTTCCTGTTTCCTCAGGCAGAGACCAACCCACTAAAATAGCCAAAAAGCTCTTTTCCAGGAGGGTAAAATAAAATCACCTTATTAAAGTGTTAATTACACATCCACACAGATACAGACAGTGAAAGGGAGGTTCTGACTTCATGCATGCTCATTCTTTGTTTTGGACTCCAGCATTTCTAAGAAACTTCTTTTGGGGGGCAAAATAACTTCTAAGTTTGGACAATTAAATTGTCTCATGTTTATCTGCTCCTTTGAAGGACTTGTTTTATCCTTTACCCTATAAATCCAAATCTTTTGAAACCAGAGAAAAGAAAAAGGTGCATGTTTATCTGTCCCATATATTTTATCAAAGCTCCCAGAATGGCAGATATGTTCACAATGAGTTGTGCTACAAGAGGGAGGATGCTGTGATTTTCCTACAGCAGAGGAACTCAGTACAGTATTTCATTGGCAGATTTACTGCCCCAGTGCCCTCCTCAAAGATAATGCAACAAAGGTAGGTCTACATGCACATACAGCTACAACATGCAAAAAAACCCCACCCCATCTTGTTAGGAATAAAGTACACAAGCATACAGACACAGCATGAATCATCTCCAGCCTCTGCCTGTGTCTACTGGGCGCTAATGCTGGGAAGCCTCAGAATGAGAGAAAAGGAAGAAAGAAGTATGGTGATTCCCAATCCAAGGGCACACAGTCTGTTGCCTTGGAAAGTATATTTCCTGGTTATAGTGTTCATGCCTGGCGACCCGCAGCCCATAGAAAGCTGTGGGCTCAGAATTCCATTCAAGAATGTTAACTCCAAACTCACTTTCACTCTTTTCCCATTCATTTAAGGCACAAAACATATTTACATTTTCAAACAAATCCTTCTCATGTTTCAAGAATCAAACCAAGATATTCATACTTTCTGCTGGTACACAATACTGGAAAGAGGCTTTGGATGTAGATTGGCCCTCTGGCATGAAACAGAAAAAGACATCACCCCAAATCTGGTGCTGCAGAAGGCAGGGGGCTCTGTTCAAGTATACAGCTACCTTCCATTATCTATAAAGTCACTTCCTCAGAGGAGAACCATTTTAATGGCAACAAATGTGACTGAGAATTAACTGAGCTTCCCCGCATTATGTCTGCCTTGCCCCAGCAGCAGTGCAAATTGGTTGCTGTCTGTTACTCTGGAAGGGCTTTAAAAAAAAAAAAAAAAAGAAAGTGAGTGACAAATAGGTCTTCAGAGGCTTGTCCTAAGCTGTACACAGAATACAAGATAGCATGCAGCATGTTTACATACAGTCAGCCTTCCTTCCTCCCTCCCCCCATTCAATACACACACACAAACACGCACACAAAACCCCTCCACCAAGGAGAATATCTTTCTGTCAAGAGGCACTTGAATGATATTTGGAGAGTCCCTATGAAAAGGCCTTCCCCTCACAGTGAAGTGGGACAAACAGAAGAGAGGCAGTTTCTCAGGACTCCATCTCCTCTTGGTCAAGCGGCGGTGGCACAAAGCTGACTACTTCATCATAAGTCAGACCTGGAGGGGAAAGAGTGACAGACTTAATACAGCAAGATTGCAGTTTTATAACACAGCTTCTGTTGGATTCCAATCCTCAGAGCCACATTTCAAAAAGAAAAAATGCTCTAGATATTCTGAGCAAAAAAAGCCAATGAGCTGATATGCCAAATCAGTCTACATCAGAATGTTACTTCCAGAATGCCAGCACGATATACTTTTGCAGTCTCCAAAGGGTTGAACTGCATCGTCTGCATGAACTGATATTTGTATTACCAGCTAGCAGATGACTGTATTCATTCTATACACAGCATGTCACCAGAACAGTACAAGGTATTCCCAATGAATGAAGAGGCAACAAAACTAATGAGATCCTATGTCAGCGCACACAACGTTTCTATCAGCTCCCTCTCATGCTCTCCACCTCCAAAGGTTTGCTCCAACCAACCACAAAAGCTATAGTTCGATGTTAGCTCATGGCATCTGCTGTAAGATATGCAGCTTGCCTCAGTAATTCCACCTTTCACAGGACTCACTTTTCCATTCCTCAATCTCGAGTTCTCTGCTTTCAAAGGACTGGTCATAGGGGTCTGCCACTGGTTCATCATCTGGATCATGGTACTGAGAGAAGTAGCCATGGGCCAGTGCCTCAGCTGCAGTAATTCGCTTGTCTGTGTCCAGGACCAGCATCTTCTCCAGCAAGTCCACAGCTATCAGAGCCCAGAGACAGAGAAAAGAATGGCGTTTTACACACAGGGAGCCATCAAAACACTTTATTCTAAGGCTCAAGTTTATATAAGTACCACCTAAGGAAGTTTGTAGTTTTTCATGAAACCCCGCCCCCATCCTTTCAAGGTATATGAGGCATCTCCATATTGAACTACTCCATAGTCAAAAACAAACATGAGTGAACAAATCTCAGTATTCCAAGATATGCTAGAATTCAGCTTCACACTTCCTCATTACAAGATTTTACAGCCAGCAGGAATGATAGCTTTTAAAATGGCAATTAGTCAAAAAATATACAGCAGTGGATTCTACTTTTAATATAGACACCACCAGCTAGTTGTATGGGACAAAGCCAAGAACAAGTGTTTCTCCCTCTCCTCAGCAAATACTCTGGATTATAATTAAGATCTGTATTAAAAAATGCAGAAGCAGCTCCCTGGAAGTCAGTGCCAAGCAGCTAGCTGAAACATTAACTGGTAAATATCTCCTACTTTAGAGGCCCAAATAAAAGTGTCAAGGACTTTAAATTTTATATTTAACTAGCGACTTATACCAGGGATTATTAGTCATGCTGCAAGCTTTATTTTATACACCTCGCTGTGGAAAAAAGTTCCTAATGGTCTATTAGAATGGTGTTCTTGAAAGTAGATGGAACTGCTGACTCACTCACTTCCCCTCTCCACCACCAAGAACCCATCTAAACAAATCCATCCTCACACTAATCCAAAGGGAAAATCCCAAGTCTCCAAATCAATGAGCAAGACCGAACAATATCTGCCACTAAATCCCCTTCCAGGAGAAGTGCTGCAAGCCTTACCCAGTGGATTGGCACCAATAAACACATTTTCAAAGTTCATCTTTGGCATGTAGGACAAAGACTGGATGTAGTTTCTTGCCTGTGAAAATAAATGTTTTGTTAAAGAACATCTCCCAGCCACTAAGATATGGAGTGCGCCTCAATTTGTCAGAAGTATTTTGTTGTGTATACACTGCCTACTTACTTTGATTCTCCTGCTCTCACCTCTGTGACTCTTATTAGGCACATCAATTTTACCCTCTCTCACCTACCAACCATCCATGGTGAGGGGAAGGGGTTAGAGATAATGACAATCAGGACTTGCTCCATGGTTTGTGCAAAAGTGTAAACAAAGTACAGTCCAGAGATCTATTGCAAAAGCTTACTGCCTCCTCTAAGAGACATAAGAAGCATATCATATACATCTTCATGGTATCCAGTGGTAAATCATTCAACTGTTAAGTGATACTCTAAAAAGAACAACTCATTCAGGTTCTCCTACATCCCAGAGGCCGACAAGTTTAGTCTACACAGTTCTAGTTTGAAATCTGCTTTAGGGTTGTTTTAAAGTCTTGCTGTAACAGGCAGTTATCTTAGTGCCCATCCCATGCCTCATGCGAGCATTTAGTGAACCCAAGAAGCGGTGACCTGAATTGCAAACCCCTCTACATCCTGTCAGGTCTCACCTCATGGCTGGGCATCCTGTTAATCAGATATGCAGGGGGTGTTCCCGTCAGACGCATGATCTGCTGAAGCTGGTTAATATCTTAGGTGCCTAGTCAAGGGCTTTGTTAAGAACAGTGCAAAAAATCATTTTAAACATAGAAACACAGCTGCATACAAACTATTTCTTGTGCCCCCCTACAAGGCACAGATCAAACAGGCAAGAACCACTCAATCTGTCAGACATACTTGTGAGGTTTAGTGATGCGGACTAGTGAGCAGCTAAAGCAAGTGATTCCTAATTCTCAATTGCTAATAGCCTGTCAGCACAAACAGGCACAAGTTTAACAGCCAAACTCAAACTTAATTTACAGATTTGCCTCCTTGAAACTTCTCAACAGTTTACCCAGGCTATTGCATTCACATGTGGCCGCTGAACAAACTGATCCTCTGAACTGGCTTTAAATACATAGCTTTACTGACTTACTGCACAGGAAGCTGTCAAGACCCTTGTGGCCTAGATGCTGGTGATATTAGCTCAGCAACTGGCACCTTCCCTCTGAACAGCTATGCAGACAGTGTGATATGTGGGTGAGGTGATGGTAGACAACAAATGCAGGGTTAGCAAGACATTAGCATTGCACAAAATAAAATATTAGCCGATGTCACTGAACAAAAGTGGAGAGAGTTTAACAGCAACTAAAATGAGGCAGAAAACCCTGCCGGGGACAAATGCAAAGAACAAAGCAAATCCAGAGCTTGTTATAGGAACATCACCCCTGCCCCACACATAAATCCCCATCAATTTAGCTCGAGGTTATCTTCATACAGTACAAAATAGAGCAGTGTCAATACTTTCCTGTATTTTATGCAAAAGATTCTTAGTGTGGACTTAGATAAAAGGAACTCTGCTTTTCCTTCATAGAAGTAAACCAATGTTGCTCAACTCAGTGCCTATATTCTGAAAAATCCCTCCTGATATACAAACTAATCTAGCCCCCTTGACCTTTCCCAGTCTCTATCACACCCATTGTTCTCACACCACTGGCACAGAGAGTGGCATCACCATCTTCAAATCATGCCTCAAACATTCTCTCTCCACTTCATTTTCTTCCTTCCCAAAATATGGTTTGCAGTGTTGTTGTAGCTGTGTTGGTCCCAGGATATTAAAGAGACAAAGTGGGTGAGGTAATATCTTTTACTGGAATTGGTCCAAGAAAAAGAAAGATTACCTCACCCACCTGGACTTCCCAATATCTGTCGCTTTTTCCTAATGCTATCTCTAAATCTAAAATTCAGGGCTTGTTCACATGAACATTTAGTTTGCAGTAACCTGGTGTGTGTGAATCTATCATGCTTTAACCTTCCACTGACAACTGTCCATGCAGACCCTGCTGAGGTCCATTAACAGTTGGTTAATGACCCCTGATCTAGTCCTCATCAGCAGTATCCACATAGATAGTCCATGGCAGATTAAAATTTGATCTTGCTGCAGACTAATTGTTTGTGTAGACAAACCCTGAATTATTCACCTGTTTAACCTAACCCTTCCTTCCTTCACCTCATCCAGCCTCTCCTCAGCCTACAGGTGGTAGTTTCAATGACAGCCAAAATATTCTCCTTCCCTTAGCACCTTTAGTTTCTCCCAATCTGACACCAAACAAAATCAACCACATTCTTGGCCAGATCAATAATTTCTCCTGCAGGATCAACTGCTTAGTCATCAACGCATAATTTAAATTTAATCTCCAATTCACCAAAACTGCCCTCTTTTCCACACTATTATAGCTATCACCTCAAGTACTGTACCCTATACCTTCTGCCCTTTGGGTCAGTCCTATCCCTCGGTTCTTCTTCTCCCAAACTTCCGCAGTTCAGAACACTACAACGTGCTTGCATATGTGTCAGCTACCTTGACAATCTAGGCACACAGTAGTCCACCTACCCGTAAGTCCCAATATAACATTGAACTTGAATCCTGCAGGACTTGGGGTCATCAACAGGGGAAATATTGATGCACCAAACAAAAAAAAGTCATAGTTTAGTAAAGGGCTTAGAAAGGCTACTTAGTCCTACAAGACCCCTCTCTAATCTGTAACATTTTAATCATTCTGCAATTTCTAAAGTCATTGAAACTCCTCACTCAACTCTTCAAACACTCTCATTGCATGCCTTCATTTATCTGCCTTCTCTACCCTTCCTGCCACACACTGCAAAGAGTTTGATACTTTCCTCCATGTATACAGCATCCATTCAGGATCACATCACAATCATCTCTATCCTCCTAACTTTATTTCTCTTCAAGTAGACCTACCACAGGGGAGTATGGGGATAGTTAGTTAACCTCAAGGGCTCTCTTGCATGAAGTTCAGCCGGATCCTAAAATCTATTATCTCTCTTATTCAACATTTACATGAGGCTGATGGGGAAGCTAGTGAGATATCAATGGGTTGCAACCCACACACTACATCCTTGAAATTCAGCTCCACATCGTTCATCAGTTCAATCCACTGCTTTTTCAGTGTCTGTCTGAGAAACACGGCTAACAGGGTGAAGTCCACTCCAAATTAGTCTGAGGTGATAATGGTAGTCTGAAGAAAACTATCAAAGGAAATGGAGAAGGTACCCTTTCCGCTGAATGGGACGGTCCACCCATCTTTTGTAACTCAGATTTCCGACCTAGGATGCTTATTGGATCCTGGGCTGCTTCTATATAGTCAAATATGCAAGTGTATTCAAATAGGCTTCACCTCTATGTCTGAGAAGAGATTGTCGAGCTAACAGTCTGTAAATGAGATATCAGGAGCTGGTGACAGTGGCGGGCCCTCAAGTCTGGAATTCAATTCTTTGCTGTGGCCCTGGCTAAACTATGAAGAAAGTTTGCGTTTAAAAATGTGTTACTTTATCTAACATGTTTTTAAACACAAAGAAATTAAGGTTGACCATGACAAGCTAACACATCTTTAAAAGTGTTAAATCTTGTCTAAACCAGTGTTTAAAGTCATGTTAATACACCCATATTACCTAATGTGTTTTAAAACAACCTATTTCTCTAGTCTAGACAAGGCCAGTGTTTTTACTTACTGATCTTCTCAAGATCCTGCAAGGCATATTTATTCAGGCTTTTTCTGAAGGAGATATATTGCCATTTTCATGCCGTTTTCCCTACATATTCATTTAAATTGTGATGTAGTTTTTAAATTCCACCCAGCTCCTGCTAAAATTGCCAATATTCCCCCACCAAAACTGCTCACTCTAAAATAGCTACTTCCACTCTAGAGACCATATCTCTACATCTCTTCATGACTCCCATAAGCATAACTATCCCTGTCATGCTAAAAACCACAGCTATCACATCACAAAGAAACCCACCAAATCAAATTGCTATTAGCTATCTCAGCACAATATTGGAGAAAAATGTCATTTCTTCAATAGCTTCACCATGTGAGGCATCCATGAATGCCAGTTGGTTACTGCACCCTCCCCTCAGTCTTTGACCATAATGTAATGTTTGACACTACTGACCATACCATACTCCTAGAACACTACCTCTGGTGTATCTGCACCCCAGGCTTTGCTTTACTTAAAGGAGACAATACTACACCACTATAGAAGGATCCAACAAGGCTTTGTTCTCAACCCTCTTCTCCTCTCCATCTACCACCCCTTACTAGTGTTCAGCATTTCATAAACATTCCAGTACCATTTTTATGTTGAGGTCAGTGAAAACTTGAGCAAAGTGTCCTTTCTCAATTTATACTCTGCCTACCTGCTCGAACACATCACTCAATTCTTGCTTAACTTCCTTCAATCACCATAAAAGATGGCTATCCTCTTACTTGACAAGGGGAATACCATTAATTACATCTATCTAGCTCATCTCAATTCTGAACATGAGTTCACTTCTCAGATTTGTAATAGTGCAGTCACTAAGATACATTTTCTTTGCAACTCTGCAAGTCTGAGTACTATAACTTCAACAAAATGACAGCTACAGTGATACTCATTCTGTGAATTGCTCACTGATTTCATGCCTTATTGGAAGTCCTTTTATGTCCTCCCCCAAATTTGCCCACACCCAAAGTTCTGTTGATTCACAATGCTTCAGCCCACCGGATCTTCAGGACATCTCTTGGCCACCGAGTTCTAGCTCTCCCTATACCTGACCTGCTCAGTTCTGGCCTCATCTGACTTCTCGCATGTCTGATAGAGGTCAAACCTTTCCTGCTCCCACATATATGATATATGAAATAGTCTACTCATCCCCCACCAAACGGATCCTCTGATTCTTTAACAAGTACCTCAATACCATTTTTCTGCAGCTTGCCACTAGAAACCTGTAAGCCAGTTCATTACATCAGTATTTACTATGCATTAGCAAACCATTACCTTCTGCTACTCCCCCCCTTCCCCATATACTCTCTTAAAAAAAAAAAATTGGCATATCCCCTTGGTGTAACTTCTGTGTATTTTAATTTTGTGAACAGGTAAAATTAAGTGTGATTTATTTTATACTTTGCCTCCCCAAAGAGGTTCATAATCCAGGAACAAACATTTGTACATGGCAAAGGTGGTAGGAAAGACTGAAGACACTGGTCATCATTTAAATAGGAGTCTGTCTAAATAAAGCTTCAGTGGTCATAGATACATGCTGGCAAAAGTACGGTGAAAATTAACACATACATTAGCACAGCATGACTGTTTGAAGTGGCTAGGCTGGCTGGGCACTTCTTCCATGGTGGCCATCTCTTTCCTAATTTAGCACCTGCAATGCAGTTTGGATTTTATGCTCTGAAAACAAAAGTCTCAGTGGTGGCAGCAGCAGCAGCTCATTCTGCTGTCAGATGAAAGACTGCTTTGGGAAGAACACACAAACTCCCATAGAGAAATTGCATATGTTTAGATGTCATGCTCATTTTTGGATGGGATCATTTGCCCATAGAGAGTCCCTTGGACAGGCAATCTGGAGAAACAGTGATTGGTGTAAGTCCCAAGATCCCAACCATAAGAGGTGCTTCTCCAGTAGTGTCTGCCCGTGTGATCCTTTGTGAAGTACAGACCCACAAAAAGAAGTCAGGAAAACGTTAAGTGAGCTGGGAAAGAGGAGTTCACACCATGGGTAGGGCAGGAGGAAGAGAGCTCAGGCAAAATATGAACTCACGGACACCCCAAGAGAGAAAAAGGAAAAAGGAAAAGACCAAAAATCCAGAAAAAAGATCACAAAGTACAGACAGACTATGAGAGGGCAGAACAGAGGTAGAAAACACACTGACTCCCAAAAGGGCAGATATTACAATCAAAGTATAAACTCACAGACTCTGAGGAGATTTTCTTCAAAAGCTCAGGCCCTGGGGTTCCAACGAGTCTCAAAATGAGCTTCAACTGATCAATATCTAATGGTGAACCATAAAGGAAAATGCTGGGACAAATCAAAATGAAAAAAAAAAAGTTCAGAGTATCAGCCTAATGAAGCTGGAGAGTTAAGGTCTAACAAGACCTTATCTGAATAGTCATTTAAAGCAAACTTTATACATTCCTTCTGTATAAAGTTAAACATCCCCACACGATGCACTTGTGTCTAAATCATTTACATTAAACAACTGGACCACAAATGTGCACACATGCATTGAGCAGAGTTGATCACTTACACTTGACTGCCATGAATAATGCACAGCAGACATTGAAGACAAAACTTTTGTCTCACCGGCAAGGCTTAGTTCACATGCTCACTCCACCCTTTAACATCCACCCAGAGCTTTAGTAGCTAGCAATATTAAGCACGTTAGTAAAAGATGCAGTAAAGCAGAAGGCTGGCAAGTGTAGGTGCTAGTATGCAACAATACATGGCCATTTGCAATAGACTGCTGAGACAGTCTGACCACTTGTGACAAACTCCGGATGTCACAGAATGACTGGAACTTGCTTGCTGTCTAGAGTTGTTCTAGCAACCTAAAAACTGATCTGCTGCACCCTTCTCCCACTTCCCATGCTGCACGCTAAACTGCAGAACGTTAAAGTGGCCAACATAGCCAGCAGAGGGTGCTTACTTCCTACTGGCTTCTTTTAGAAAATATGAAGTGGACTACATCATCTTGTTTCAACACTGCTGCCAAAATAAAACAAAAACAAACTAACAGGCATTAGCTTTGCAAAAATAGGGCCTGAAAGTCCCCAGAGCTGTATATTTGTATGATGAAAAGCTTTGTGCTTCCAATGGGACTGCTGATCTAGAATGGACACAATGCCCAGTCCAAAACAGAGCTACCATCAAGTCATTTAGACAACTGAGCTGCTCTCTTTGAAAAGGCAGAAAATAAATCTTTAAGAAATCTGAAAAAATGTACATGGAGAAATCTGTTAAAATACCATCAGAGGGGTAGCCATGTTAGTCTGGATCTGTAAAAAGCGACAAAGAGTCCTGTGGCACTTTATAGACTAACAGAAGTATTGGAGCATAAGCTTTCATGGGTGAATACCCACTTCTCAGGACTCTCTGTCGCTTGTTAAAATACTGTTATAGGTCTGATAGTCACAAGAATAAAGAGCCAGACTGGATGTCAACTTTTTTAAAAATTGGGAGCAATCTTATTCCATCTCTAAATTGCTCTAGTATGTTGCAGTCCAAATCCCATTAGTGATTTCAGACTACATCATTCAAGTTTGTTTCTGGAATATCATACTCTTAAAATTGTATTAACATAGTTATGGGTTTTTCTTTAAATACAAGATAATCTTTTTTTTAGGCAGCATTGTTCACCACAAGGGAAACAATGCCATGCTGATCTCATAAATGCAGTTGCAATTGTATCTCACTACATGGCATCTCTTTACTCAAATGCCACAAAGCATACATTACTACGAAGTATTCTTACAACTTGCATTTTGCACATATTAGAGTACAATTCTTACTACAAAAGTCTTCAAGTGGTGGAAACATTTAAATGAAATTTTGCCCATGCCCAGGGGTTGTTTTTCAAATACCTATTTTTAAAAGGAGCCTTGTATTCCCAAAATGCATTTGCTGATATTAGGGACTCATTGCATGTCCAATTCTACTTGTTAAAGCCATACTTTGACTAAAGCTTGGTCTACAATAAATGCATCTAAAATGGATAGAAAAATCTATGCTATAATATACTTTGACAAACAGATGAGTTGATGTTTCATTTACTTTCAAAAAGTTCACTTTGATTAAATTGATTGTTTATCAAGTTTGAATCAAAATAGGCACTCAAACATTACAGCTAATGATCACATACATGTACCTGTAATCACTGACCTGCAAACTCTTAGGCATCAAAACTTATAATGGAATCAGAGATTTCTGTCATATAATTAGCAGACGACTGCTATAGTTAATACTATCAGCTATATTTAAATGGCCCTGATGAAAGTCAGTTTAAGACAGCCATTACACCCTTCACTCATGCTCTTTTGCAAGAAAAACATTTGTGCAAGCTAAGGACTGCCTGCATGTCTTCATTTTGATTTGATATTCTTTGGTTTATTTGTATTTTTTAAATTTAAATTCCTTTTTAAGTGTGTTTCAAAATCAAGCTTAAGACTATCAGAATTATGGATTTGGGCCGCTATTTAAAATGCGTTACCCAAAAGGAGACATTATGGTACTGAAATTGAAATATAGAGCCAGAATGAAGTGTGTATGTTTATGCACATTAAGAAATATGGGAATAGTTGCTGTGCATGTAGATTCATTGAGTTTAAGACCTAAAAGGATCATAGGACCCTCCTGTATAATAGTCAGTCACTAAAGACAAAACAGAGGCCATGACCACTTGTGATCATTAAAGACTCCATGACTTTTTATTAAGCGAAACAGTAATGTCCTGGATGTCTTGAGTAAATTCAAAATGTCAAAAGTATTCTGAAAGATCTAAATATTCCCTGAAGTTTTAGCTGAGCAAGAGCTTCACTTTTTGTCCTAAACTACTAGAGCATTGCTGTGCTCTTGTGGTTGCAAGAGAAGATACCCATGTATAATTTACAAATGCAGGACATGTCCATTTAGGGAAGTCTACATCAGTGTGTTTGAACCTGGGTGGATACACCTGCACAGATATCCCTAATCTAGATAAGCCCAAGTATTTTGGCATCTAAATCTTGAAAGAAATGTGAAGTATTAATGTTAAATTTGCCCAGTGTTATTTTAAGATGCAAAAAAGGCTTGATTTATAAGTGTGAAAGAACTGAACTAAAGTGAGAGTCAGAAGCATTTTTTTATTTTGGTAGTTACACTTTAAAAACTCAATAACTATTTGGCACTTACAAAGATGATTTGATCTATTTTATGAAAAATAGATCCAGTATATAATTTTATAAATAAAGAAAAATATTTACTACTGTGTCTAAATTTTAAGATCCTCTTATTTTTAAATCTTACCTGATAAAGAAAAGATGATCAAAAAAGAACTGCAATAGTGCTAGGGTCTGAACTCCTTAACTGAATTACCTATTCACAACAAACCCAGAGTGCTGGCTTTGATCTGGTGTATGAACACAGGTGTGCAGATGACGCTATTGCACATAGTGTGCTGTCTGCCGTGTCAACCCTATTCTCAGGAGACAGCAAGGTATTAGAAGTTACTAGAAATTTCCAAAGTGTATTACACTTCAAGTACCTTGGTAGCTCCCAAAAGCAAAACTAACGTGCTGAGTGGATATTGCAGCATGCAAACATGTAAACTATTCCATCTAGTTTAGGCCTACCATCTGTATCCCACTGAATTACAAGCATAGCCTTAACTAATGGGGCAAGTGGTGCCAGAGTGAAGTGAACTCTGAACAGTTACACACCAAACTAACAAAGTTAGTAAACACACAAAGCAAAAGGAAAACAAAAACAAAACAAAAAAACTCACAAGAAGAAACGTGTATGGAAAGGGAAAGCAGAGCATGCAAACCTCAAAAGGGATCGCCACAGGCTCTCCGAGGACTCAAGTCCCAATGATCCTGAAATGCAGAAAACAATCAATCTTCCATCATCAGCAGCAGCAGACACTGCAAGATTACAGGAGCTTATCCACGCAAAGCATGTCCAAAGAATACTTGAGAGGCTAGACAAGCAGAGCAAAATGTACCAAGAGACCATGTAATTTCCAAATGGTTCATTTTCAACATGAAACTTCTGTAGAACAGCACGTGATTGGACGGCAAAAAAATTATATATATATTCATCACAGAATTTAACGGGATACAGTCAATTTAACAGTCAGAGAAATATAATTTTGTCTATATTGTTATAACGAACGTCCAAGATTCCCAACAGTGAAAGAAATGTTTGTTTCCTTTTGCACATGACAGTACTTTGTACAGAGAAAACAGCAAATCAGCTTCCTCTCTTATTTGTGTGGACCAGTCACATTGAAATAGCGGTGATAAAAATGTTTTTAATCAATGGGAAAATATGCTTGTAAAAGCACAAATATTAGTATTAAACATAAGGGAAGATTACAAATATCTGAAATCACTTAATTCGTTTTCTGAAGATGACTGAATTTCAAGAGGACAGTGAATGATTAATCTGATTGTGTGTGGCAGTGAGAAATTAAGGTTTTCAGTCAATTACAGTCCTTGATCTTATTCCCATCACCCCAAAATTTTCTGCATCTGTTGATTATTTCCCTACAACTCTTCCCTCATCAAAAAAGATTTTACTAACTTTAGAACCTCACATTTGATCTCTGAGTTTCACCCCAGAGGTAACCAAGACAAAGATAACACTTTAGAGACTTAATGTTCCCACTGTACATATAATTATAGAAACTATGGCTAATCTCTTGAATAATAAATCCCCAATGCTGAACACGTTGGGAGCTCAGGGCACTGATCTTAACAAATGCAGAAGATCTGGGTGTGTCATTACCTTTAGTTCCTTGTTGCTGTCTATGCAGGACCAAGTCAAGGTTTGGGAGGGTGTTAGCCCCCTTTTATATCTTTGGCATGGGGTGTAAAGGCTTAGGTAAGGTACACACATAACCCCCAACAGATACTGTTTTCCAGAACATGCTAACCTCACGTGCATAGGATATGCATGTCACTTAAGGTGGGGATCCATGCAGGCAATGCTCAAAGAACTACTAAAGGCTTTCTATATCTGTGGAGGTGGTGTGGGAAAGGCCTCAATACCTTTATATAAAATCAAGCACTGATTAGGAGAAAATCATCATGATGTGACAAACTATCAACATGTGTGAAAGAATGCAAGCGTTCAAGACAAAGAATTGCAAGTATCTGCAGGAAATATATAAACTAGTAAAGCACCTTAGCATGACACAGGAAAGGACAGGATTTCCTAAAATCAAACTTGATTTTGCACAGTAGTTATACACCTATAATGCATATTTTAAAAAGTCAGAGGAAAGTCTCAGACTTGGAAGGAGAGATTTATCTATTTTGCTCAGTACAGTAAAGTACACACTGAGACGTATTTCCGGGCATTTAACAAAACATCTAACTCTTATACAGCACTTTTCACCAGTAGATTTCAAAGCACTTTATAAAGGAAGTAACATCCCCAGTTTACAGAGGGGGAAAACGAGACACAGAGAGCTGAAGTTACTTGCCCAAGGTTACCCAGAAGGCCAATGGCAACCCCAGTTCCCCTGAGTTCTAGTCCAGTGTTCTATCCATTAGGCCACACTGCCTCTCTTATATTGCAAATCCTATTTGAGACATTTTAATTACACGTCTTTGTAGCTTTTTTGGTTACATCTGGCAGAAGAGACATCATCTGAAGTATAAGCAACCTTTGTTAGAGACTCTGAATCAGTATTCTCCTGTGTATATTCTGAATTCAGGGTGCCAGTGCTTCCAGGGTCAAATGTCAACAGCAGTGATATTTTTGCTGATACAGCTATTCTGGTTTCTTTTTCTGCGCAAAAAGCCAAGTGTCCAAGCCAGACCACCTGATAAATTGGTTGCCAGCAATTAGGTAGTCAAGATGGGGAGACAGTAGTTTTTGTCTATTTCTCTCTTCTAGACCCCAGACAAGGAGGAGGGTGGGAGAGAGAGAGAGAGAGAGAGAGAGAAGCAGAACTGGGGATCAAGTAGCCCAACTGAAAAGAGGGGAGAGGAAAAGGAGATGATGACTGATGTCGAATGAGAGCATATTTAGCAAATTTAGAGGGATGAGTGAGATCACAGTTAGCAGGGAAGGAAAGGAAGTAGATAATGCAAAGCAAGGAGAGGAAGAAGGATGGAATAGTAAGACACACTGAAGGAGGAAGGGAAAACATGCAACAGAAAATGACAAGTGTAATGAAAGGAAAAAAAGCAATTGGGTTTTGTTTTTTTTAAGACCTAGGAAAGTGCTTTCCAAGATTACATCTTAAATAGTAAGTTAATATATTAAACATTAATAGAAAACTGAATGACAATATGTTCCAGTAAATAGATTTAAATGTTAGTGCTTATGCAGACACACTGCAATCGAGTGTGTGGTGTGGGGGGAGTTTTGGTGAAAGGTGGTTAATCTCTGTCAAAATTCATCCCTATATTTAGATGTTACTCAATCACTTCTGCCAGGGATGATGTTTATCCCTAGTAATTTAATGGCTGTACTAAAGTTTTGTTTTTTTCTTTGAAACACACCAATTTGTTCCAAATAGTAGTTTTTTTGTTCTAATTCCCTGGGGAAGATATTCCTAGATCAGTGGTCTCCAAACTTTTTATGCCCAAGATCACTTTTTGAATCTAAGGGCAACCCAGGATCTACCCTGCCCCTTCCCCGATGCCCCGCCCCGCTCACTCCATCCCCCCTGGCCTCTGTCGCTTGCTCTCCCCCACCCTCACTCACTTTCATCGGGCTGGGGCAAGGGGTTGGCGTTCAGGAAGGGGTGCGGGCTCTGGGCTGGGACGAGGGGTTCGCAGTGTGGGAGGGGGCTCTGGGCTGAGCCTGGGGCAGGGGGTTGGGATGTAGGAGGGGGTGAGGGCTCTGGGAGGGAGTCTGGGTCCAGTAGGAGGTATGAGGTGCTGGCTCTGGGAGGGGGATCCTGGCTGGGGCATAGTGTTGGGGTGCAGGAGGGGGTATAGGGTGGGACTTGGGGTTCAGGATGCAGGCTCCGGGAGGGGGCTTGGGATGCAGGCTCCAGGAGAGGGCTCAGGGATGAGGGTTGGGGTGTGGCCTCCTGATAGGCAGCACTTACCTCTGGAGGCTCCTGGTTGGTGGCGGGTGCAGCGAGGCTAAGGGCCTAACCCGGCCCCAAACCACTCCCGGAAGGGGCCAACATGCCCCTGCGGCGGGCACATGGCTCTGCATACTGCCCCTCTGCAAGCACCGCCCCCGCAGCTCTCCCGGCCAATGTGAGCTGTGGGGGCGGTGCTTGAAGGCAGGAGCGGCGCACGAAGAGAGACCCCCGCCCCAGGCTGCACTGGCAGCTTCCAGGAGCGGTGTGGGGCCGGGGAAGGCAGGGAGACTGCCTTAGCGGTAGCCACATTGCACCGCTGAAGACCGCAATCGACTGGGAGATCTTCTAGGATCGACCAGTCGATTGCAATCGACCGGTTGGTGACCACTGTCCTAGATGCTCCTGCAAAGGATTTATTCTCCCCCTAACAAATTACCCTCTCTTGTAGTCAAGTATCAGAGGGGTAGCCGTGTTAGTCTGGATCTGTAAAAAGCGACAGAGTCCTGTGGCACCTTATAGACTAACAGACGTATTGGAGAATAAGCTTTCGTCGGTGAATACCCACTTCGTCAGAAGCATTGAAAGGGGGAGTTGAACCCATCTGATTAAAATTAGTAAGTGTCTGACAAGGGAACTGGATATTTGGAACAAATTGGCAAGCGATCCCTGGCCTAAAGAAGCAGGAGAATCGCTGCTTTAATAGCACCCCATTTAAACACACAGGGAAGGTCACCTTACTGAGAAATAAGGGATATTTTATACTTGTAAAGAATCTGCAATAAGCACAAGCAGGATGCAATAGGGATATGGGGCATATTGTGCCACTGACCAAACCCAGAACCCAATCATTTTGTCAGACTGACAAGGTGAGGGACTCCCAGCAATTGACAACAAGATAGTTCTAGTAATGGCAGGTACCAGTGAAGAGAAAGAGTTCTGCCTCCTTTTGCACAGTAATGATTTCTCATGTGGGATACACCTAGCCATGTCTGGAGCACAAGAAGTCATCACTGAAAATTTTATTTTCTTGTGAAATGGGTGAAAGTGAAGAGCTCTAATTTACATTCCAAAAGAGAAAATAAAGTTTTTAAAAGGATACGGTCTGTACCAGGAAACAATGTTCTTCCAGTCAACAGCTCAGCCATAATGCACCCCACTGACCAAATATCAACTGAACAAAACAAAAACAAAAAGATAAATGTAGTATAGGAAAAATAAAACCTCAACAGAATTACCTTTATCTATAAGTAGAAATAAGTCCATGCTTTGGCATTAAATACAACTTATACCATGTCCCAGGCCAGCCAACAATGTTCCGTCACCCTCAGCTGACATTGACGAAGCAAACCTAATACCAAATTAGATGAAAGTTTCCCCAGCTGGGCATAATGCCCATCAGACATCAAAGTCCACAGAGGAAGAGGGAAAAGCCTGTTCAAGGCAGGCAGATGTCTGTGGGATGGATTTGCACAGCTACAAGAGGGCCTGGTCTTACCCCTGTCATACCCAAATGGAAACAGATGGAAAAGGAAGGCCACAAAACCATCCAGGGGGATGTATACACAAGTAAAGAGGAGAGGGTGACAGGAGAACAGAAAAAGAAAAAAGAGGTATGCAATCAACAGAGCACATTTATACTATCTATCGCTATAGGAAGTCATGACCTGGCAAAATGAGAGGAATATCTATGAGGACGGATATTTTGCTCATTATACACTCAAGAATTGTAAGTGAATTATTTAAATGAAATCCTGTGAATGCTAATGTAATGATACTTATGCTGTGGTCCGTGGACAGCTGGCTGGCCACACGATGCTGCCTCCTCCCATTCAGCTTTACTCAAGTACAGTTGCTATAGTTGCCACAGTTGCACACTTACAAATGGAAGGAGTGTGTGTGTCCATAAAACAATCCCTAGCAAGATGAAAGCTACACTATAAAAATGTGGGAGAACTCCTCTGCTAATGTACCTGTCTGGTTGTAATGCATCCAGTTCAGCATGATCTCAGGAGCCCTGTACCACCTGGTAGCCACATACCCAGTCATCTCATCATCCGTGTGCCGGGCCAAACCAAAATCCAGAATCTGCAGAACAAAAAAAAGAAAGCCGCACATTGTTGCAATGGAAAAATGAAACCCAAACTCTTTAGAACAAATAATCAGGCAGTTTTGAGACTGGGTGGAGAAAGAACTGGATGGAACGATGCAAAGAGTAGATTATGGAACACAAATTAAGGCACTAGACAAAAACAGAATAGGCTTCAAGTATCAGCACTGAGGCAGAGTTGTGTGTGCATAACTTGCCTCTAACTGTACTGTGCTCAATTCCAAGCCAGAGTTGTTAGCTTTTACTCTCATGAGCACTGAATTCACATAACACGTAAAAAGTTAAATTGGAGTTTAGCACAAACCTCCTTTCAGCCCCTTGAAAACATACAACAGGTGAGGACTAAAGTATTCCAGGTATTTTAAGTTGAGCTATTAAGAAGCTGATTTGCTTAAGTAAGTTCTGCATCTTCAATGTTCACCATAACTACTCAAACCACAAGTCAAACTAAATGCATACTATCGCCAGATTACCTTCAGCTCACAGTCTTCATTTACAGCTAGGTTACTAGGTTTTAAGTCCTAAAAAAGAAGGAAACAATATTAGCATCAGTCTTGCATAATAACGTATTAGCTGCAGCTATGGCAGAGGCTTGCATTGTTTGCATTTGGCATTAACAACAATTTAAATAAGAATGCAACTTTTTATAGTGGGGGGAAGGGGAGTCTCATTCTAGAGCCAATTTTTACTGAGTTTTCTCCTGTTCTCATAGGCGTTCTGTATAAGCAGCAGTTAGTATTTCAAGATTCTCTCATAAGAGGCTAATTAAGCCTCAATACCTCTATTAAGGTAATGGAGAGGAGTAATGCAATCTACCCAAAGACACAGCAAGTCAAAGCAGAGATGGGAACAGAACCCAGGAATCTTAACATCATTTTCCCACTACTAGACCACTTCCTGCAATATTCCCCAGCAGCTTTCATCCCAATTCTACAGGTGCTGTGATGAATAGATTAAATGTCACACCTTTTAAATATATTGATTTCAGTACATTTTAAACAAAGTTATCCTAGTACCAATACTCACTCTGTGTATTATGTCAGCCGAATGGATGTACTGTAACACAAGATGACAGATATTTTACAGATCAGTATGAGTAAACATCCTCCCATGTCCTTACTACTACAGCATATAACCACCCCCCACCCCAATTCATTTGCAGTAGGAATGAAGTCGGACTTAAGTGGTGCATAGGCCTTCCATGGGTCATATGCACAAAGGTGTTTCATACTTAGTCTGTCTCCTTCCAGACACTGAAGAATTCGCTGTTATCAACAATGAAACTAGAATAATTATATAAATTGCAGGGATAAAAGATCCACTATGCAGAGAACAGCTCTTATTCATAACCTTCCAGACTCAGCCCATTGCTATGCACAATGTGAGAATGTATTCACACTGAGTTTCTGGTGGAGCACTACAACAATACTGAATCATTAAGTGGACAGGAGAAAGGCCAACAGAAGGTTATCCTACATTCACTAAGAGAGTGAATAAACTCCACAATCCATTCGTGTTAATCTCTTTAAGTAGGATTGTACACTTCAGGAATTTCCATCTCCCCAGTATTTTGATAGGACTGGTGCAAGTACCTTCAGACCCCGAAGAATTTGGTATATAAGAAACTGTACATGGTCATCTGTGAGCTTCTGACATTTCACAATATTGTTCAGATCAGCCCCCATGAGGTGTGTCACCAGGTACCTAGAAAACAAAAGGAAAGGTAGGACAGAGTGAGTCACCAGGAAATACCCTTTTCTCCCATGAAAGACAATTACTAAGCAAACTAGCACTCCCACAGGGCTTAAATGAAGCTTTGCTTCATACGGAACAGGATATTAGAATAACTGACCACTATGGAGACATCCTTTCTGTTCCTTATACACTCCTGAACAAAGCGTTTTCTTGTTCAATACAGATGACTAAAAGGCAGCTCCATTTAAGACTCCTCTTTTCTTTCCATAACCTTTCCTCAACTAAGACATATCTGAAGTAGCAGAGCAATTTTCTTCATTTGCATGGCATTGGGAACATACTGGGACATTTGCAAGTCCAGGTGAGTGGTCATACCAATGCTTCACAGGAAAGCAGAATACCCATGCTGAACAATGTTCTATGGGATGGAATAGTGGGTGGGGCAAGAAACTCCTTGACCCCAGTGGCAATGTCAGCTTATGTCCTGAAGCATGAAACTGAATGCCAGTTTTCTTTGGGATATGAAGTGTCCACTGCTTTCCAAACTACCCATCCATACAAACAAGCAAAAATATTGGTTTGTAAAGTTCTGGACTACATTACTTCAATCCCATATGTTCAGCGAGCAAAATAAGCTACACTGAGTCTATACTAGGAGGATCTGATGATATAGCTATTCTGGCAAACCTTTACTAATGCAGATGTGGTTCTACCAAATGTAAAATGATTGGACAAGGATTTCCTCAGTTATGACACCATAACAATAAAGGTGTTCAGGGTCTATAGAGTCTGCCTTTTTCCCCACCTTCTAACAACAACTACAAAGAGAAATTAAAAAGCCAAGAAATTGTATTTTAAACACCAACGATAATTTTATGTATAAGGATTTTACTCTAATTATTGCTAGTTACTTTCAATGATAAATGCACCTTATTCCAAAGATACAATAGGTAGCTGGCGATCCATCCAAATATAAATCCACAAAAAAAAACCAATACTTTCTATTTTTGTTCTTCTCAGTAGGAAATTTACATTCAATTTTTATTTTAGCATTGTTCCAGATTAAAGAATGATAAATTCTAGCGAAACTAGAAGCTGTGCCCCCGCACATTCTCACTATACTTTCATACTGAGTTGGTCCTCTTTTTCTATTAGTGCAAACAGGCAGAATTGTGTTGGAAAAAGTACCATTTCTAGGCCTTCTAAATGTACCCAAAGACATGATTCAGTACATCCAAGAGAAAGAGCAGATTGTGAAAGATCATTTGCAATGTAATAGTTTTACATTAGGAAGCCCAAAACGACCTAACTTCAGAAGTTTAGGTATTTTTCATAAAATTAAGTGTTTAAAATAAATAAATAAATAAAATCGAGCTAACGTGCTGAAATTTTTTGGAAGCAATCTTCTCTGCTGGTTCCCACAGTACTTCAAATAAGATACTCTGGACTCTGCTGATTCTGTAGTGCTTCTCCTAATAGACATTGCTGCCACAAACCCATAAAGAACATAACAATGTTTTGCTATGAAGCAGTATATGAGCAGAGGAGTCCCTGTATATTCTCCCCTATTCCCTCTGGTAGCAAAGGGCCTTTACCAAGCTCAGAAGCAAGGGTTTTGTCATCTAAATCGTTTAATTCTGAATGGTGCAGATTTTGTTTGCAGTGCTAAGGATGGCAGGGGTCAATTACGTTAAACTCTCACTGTATAGTAGTACATGAAACTTAGGGAGATCTCTCCCCGTCAGAAGTCTATGGGTATGTCTACAATGCAAAAATAAAACCACCCGACAACCTGCTGCAGAGAGTCTCAAAGCCCAGGTCAATGTACTTGGGGACAAATTATGGGACCAAAAATAGCAGTGCAGACATTCCTTTTCGGGCTAAAGCCCAGGCTCTGAAACCCAAGGGGGATGAGTCTCAGACAATTAGCGGCGATGCATAAATGCAGAGCACCTTAAAAACACCAGAAGTAACATTTTTAAGAGAACTTAAATTCCACCTTTAGAAGCGTCTTTGGCATTTCAGTTCCTAAGTTCCTAGTCACTTTTGTAAATTTTACCCAAGAACTTTAAATTGGCTTGCTCAGGAAAAAAATCTATGTGGAGAGAATCTAAAAATTTGAGCTCAATCTTCTATAGCTCAGTTTTGTACTTGTTTATGCAAGCCAGGGTCTTCACATTGGAAACCCTTCCCCAATGAAGGCAAACCTGCATCTAAAATCATGGGCATCAAACCATGGGCAGTTTTCCTTGTTGCCATAGTCACTTCTGCACAATGCATTTGTATCCTGCCAAATCAGAAATGCTAGTGTTGTATGAGGAATACTGCCACTCATTCAGTCTGGTTTGAGTGGATGGGCAGCTGCGACCTTTCTTCTGTGTGGCCTAAGTTCAAAGCACTCCACTGGTCTTAACTCGGAAATCCTTGATTGTCTAGCTGAAGAAGTATCCCTTAGCTATCTTGGACTCTCTGGGGTGGTAATGTGTAGCTTTTAATTCAATTCCTATGGAGATCTGCAGTGTATCTGAAAAGTCTTCAGGCTCATTAAGCAGCATCCACATAACAGGGAATTCTTTTGTTACCATAAACATCCCCTTGATTCCACGTGGCAAGCAAAGAATGTTGTGTCAATGCATCAGGGCCTGGGACACTGGCATTAGCACAGCACCCTGAATCACAAGTTACACCTAGCTCTTACATTGCTTTCATCCATTTCTATCACATTGCTCTATAAAAAGGTGGTTAAACCACCACCATCTTCTACAGATGGAAGAAGTCCATACACGTGAACTGCAGCAATGGCAATATGATGGAACAAAGGATGTGAAGGAGATAAACAGGTACCCGTGTACCCCTGGTGTGGGGATATGACCCATCAGCACCAAAACGTTTAGATTCTGAGGGCTGCACCGCTGTAGCACTTTAGTGAAGACGCTCCTATGCCGATGGGAGAGCCTCTGCCTTTGGCGTAGTTAATCCACCTCCCCGAGAGGTGATAGATAGCTATGGCAGAGGGAGAAGCTTTCTTGTCGACATAGTGCTGTCTACATGGGGAGCTAGGTCGATATAACTACGTCGCTCAGGGGTGTGGATTTTTCACACCCCGAGCGACATAGTTATACCGAAACAGATTTGTACTGTAGACCTGGCCTGAATCTCCAGAGGCTTTGAACAGTCTTGACCAAGAGCAGCTGCAGAATGACTACAGCAGTTCAGCATCAACTCAGTATGTGTTTCAGGCTGTATCTAAAGCATCATTCTCAAAGCATGGAGGTGAGCATGACATGAGGTGACCTCGATGTCCTAAAGCATGACACAGCTGAACACTTCAAAGGGGTCAAAGTGCAACCTTAGGACTTCATTCCTAACTTGTGTTGAAACCAAGTGCACAATTAACACCCAGCTGGCTCGCTCAACTACGGCATTATAAGATACTTTTTACCTCTCAGCTTTCTAGCTGATTTAGCCTTGTTCTTGGCCTCGGGTGCCCAGGAAAGTGTTAAATGCTCACCCCAAGTCTTGACTATTTGCAGACAAACCTGAATTCAGATAGGACAGCTGTGGTTCTTCTCTAAACATTGAAAATGGCAACCATATTGTTGGCCACTGAATCAGTGTATTGACCACCGTGCGAGCCAAAGGGCTGCTTCTTTTTTGATGTGGGGGGAGGGGCAAAGAAAAACAAAATGGAGGCAGGCAACCTAAAGTGGTAAGACTAGATGACTGAGAAAGAGGCACAACGATTGAATTCTATTTTATTTAAAAAAAGCTGAAGGCACTAGGCTTAGTTTTATTGAGCCAAAAGAGAGAGATAAAGAAGTAGTAACTGAAAGACAAAATAGCTATTGTGGCTCCATTTAGCTAGTGCATAGTAATGTAAGGGACTCATGGCTGGAAACAAGAGATCCTGGCCTGTTTAGCAGGAGCAGGAATGAGCCAACCAAGTATTGTCTGGTAATGGATTTTACCTAGGAGAATCCTGCAAGACATGTTAATGGAGCACAGACTCAACAGTAGAGATCTGCTTTAAGATATGCCTTTGAAGAAAATACAAATACCCCATTTGTCAAATGCTACTATCTGCAAGCCAGCGAAGAGGTCACAGTCCCCAGAGACCACCATCCTTCATATGCCAGTGGACTAGCTGAAAGCAGACTTGTAAGAGCACTCCACGTTAGGCATACAACAGTTAACAGAGTAATGTCCTAGGTTTGCATTAACAGAACATGTGCTCTCTTGTCCTTTGTGCTGCAGAATCACACTTGTGTGGGATCCAAGAACAACTTATGGATCTAGATATCCATTTATCCACTTCCCCTCTGTCTCACCCTTCATCTGTCAGGATCAAAGACTGTATTTATACAGCTCATGACAATGCCTTGTCAACTGCTTGCAGCAGCTCACAGCTGTATCCTGCTACAAGCCATTCCCAGGCACATCACGATTCCAGAAATATAAACCTGTTCCATAAGGGGCTGGAATTTGGTGATAAACTATAGCAGTTTTGGAGTCACTAAAGTAACCAAAAAAGACTGCTTTCATACTCTCTTTCCAGGTCAATTTCACTGTTTCTCAAAATTAATTGGTTTCATCTTTAGTCCAACATGAGACACAAATATCTACTGGATTATATCTTTAAAAAATTTATGAATAGCTTGGCACAGGTGGCCTTATCCAGATAAGGTAAATGCTAATTTCCCAACCCAGTCGATCTCTTTCAAAGCACTCCTACCCACCAAGGCAGGTACCGACTGCATTGCCTGAGTAGCACAAAGGGAGATGACCAGGACACCCCACTATATATACTATGGCTTCAAAGAACTCATGAATGCACTGCCCCTTTCCTGCTTTTTTGTCATTTAAAAAGGGTGATTATTTTACATCTTTCGACGAGACTAATGGAGCTAAAATGGAGATTTTCAAAAGGCGCTAAAGGAAACTGGGTGCCTTTGAAAATCCCAGCCTAAATATGTATAGGTTGGCTCAGCAAAGAGTAAACAGTGATGGGAGGAACACAAAGGATATCTACTAGTACTTGAAGGGTATAAATATAAAACAGGGAAGGAGTTGTTTATGGCACAACAAGGAGATATCATTAGAAGTGAGAGTTTCTGGACAAGGAGAATGATTAGGCCTTGAAATAATCTCACATGTGATGTAGTAGAAGTCCCATCAGTTCAGAGGTTTGAAACTACACTAGACAAGGTACTAGCAAAAGCACTATAGGGAACAATCCTACACTGGCAGGAAGAAGGATGAGATGATTAATAAGAAATTAGCGCTAGAAAAGACCTGTAATTCTAAAACAAAATTTAACTATAGTCCTCATAATCCTTCCAAATTTCAACCATGTACCAAGGGTAGCTAGCACTACTATAGTAGGTTGTGTGCTTATGGGGGGGAAGGAGGGGAAAGCAGGAGAGAGAGAGAGAAGAGAAGCAGGGGAAGATGTAAACAGTCTTCAAATATGTTAAGGGTTGTTATAAAGAGAACAGTGATCAATTGTTCTTTATGTCCACGGAAGGTACGACAAGTAGTAATGGGCTTAATTTGAAGCAAGGGAGATTTAGGTTAGATATTAGGAAAAGCTTGCTGTGGAATCCCCATCATTGGAGGTTTTTAAAAACAGGTTGGACAAACACCTGTCAGTGATGGTTTAGCCACAGTTGAGGGGCTGGATTAGACTTCTCAAGGTTCATTCCAGCACTACGTTTCTATATCATATATGCTTGGGCTGCAGTTTTCAAAGATGTTACCTACACATCATTGAATTCTTCCAGTGACTTAGCAGGTGTGAACACATCCAACAGACCAATCACCTATAAAGAAAAAAAGGCAAAAAATGAGAAAACTGAAATATATTTTGTAATATAATCTGATCTACTTCATAAATGGTTAGTTCCTGTACTAGAGTAGAAAAGATTCACTCCATCTCACTTTTTTCTTCCAAACACACCAAGAGGCCAGGGGAGGAGGGAAGAAATTAGTTTTCATGATCCTGAATACAGCTTATGTTCTTGCGGGGGAAAAATTTCCAGTTTCAATCCATATGGTTGCCATTTTTACCCCAACCATCCAAAGAATCAAATAGGGAAAGTGAAAAATCAAGTAAGGCAACTTGATATATTATCACTTGACACAAATGCTATATTCAGCGTTGTTGTAGCCACATTGGTCCCAGGATATTAGGAGACAAGGTGGGTGAGGTAATATCTTTTATTGGACCAACTTCTGTTGGCGAGAGAGACAAGCTTTCAAGCTTACACAGAGCTCTTCTTCAGGTCTAGGAAAGGTACTCACTGCTAAATACAAGGTGGAACAGATTGTTTAGCATAAGTAGCCAACGCATACTGCAAGGGACCATTCAAGGTGAAGTTGGCAATTAAACCCCACCCCACCCCCAGTCACAGGGAGGAAAGGAGAAAGGGAAATAAGCCATAAATCCAGTGTCTCTATATAGTCCATGATTTTTAGTGTCTGGAAAAGTTATGAATTTAAGCTCCCAGACTCATCTTTTGAAAGTGTTATGCAAGTTTAAAAATGCTACATGAAATACTGGATAATCTATTAGGGAGGAGGAAAAGAAAGCAGTGGATAACTGAAAGTCTAATTACAAAACAAAATGCTTTTAAAGACAGCACAGTAGAGAAAGCATACAGTTGAGGTTTTAAAATCAGAATTAATTGGATTGAGAAGTAGTAATTCTTTCCTACTAAATTAAGTTATTGGTGGAAATAATTCTAATACTATATTGATCACCTTTAAGATGCCAGAGACCAAGAAGGTATTGTTGAAAAACTGTACATCAAATATAGTAAGAGTCTATACCTGTCTGTTTTCATTATCCTTTGTTAACTATTTGTTAATGCTTGGCTTTATAACTCTATGATGTTTTATTATAATGCCTAATTACATTCAGATAGAAAATAACAAATAAAGAATGGTCTTTTTTTTTTGGATTTTTATCTATTTTGAAAATGTGTATAACAGGGTCTAGTTAGTTTTTTTGTTAAATAAAATAATCCAAGTCACAGAGAATTTTTCAAATATTCTTCAATTCCAGTCTTCATTCTGATCTATGGAGTACACAAGAATTTTAATACAGAAGTTCTTTACCCTTAACACGATGACTCCCCATTTTCTAGATGTCAATAGAGAAGGAAATCAAAATGAGTGAACACAAAGTTTTAGTTAACAGGTCTAAATACCTCTTTTCCCAGTGAAGATCCTGACCTGAGAGGCAATACAAACCCGTGCAACTGATCAACGCAGAAGGACACAGGTGTAAACCCTAGTTTGATAGGTTACAAAACGAAATATCCCAAAGGTTTTGTGGTGAGATCCAGTATAGGACAGAATATGTTTTAGGAAACCCTGCAGCTACACACTACTTGAGTGACCAGCAAAAAAGTTTGGCTATGAAAACAAGGTGGATGAGAAAAAGATATACATCAAGATAGGAAGTTAGAGTCCTGGCCATACATATGATTAGACTGTAAGCTTCGCAGTAGAGATTCCATGCCTTTTTATTTGCATTATTAAGGTGCCTAGCAAAATTCTGGGCTCTGTAATCAAAAACAAACCTAAGATGCAAATAGAAGAAAACTTCCAGGACATTGATTCTAGTCCCCAGCTATCACAGGCAACCATATCATATAATCCCTTTCATAAATTTATCAAGCTCCCTCTTGAAACCAATCAGGTTTCTTGCCCACATTCCTCCTTTTGGGAGGTTATTCCAGAACCTCACTTCTGCAATGGGTAGAAACCTTCTTCTAATTTCCAGCCTAGATTTACTCATGGTCAGTTTATACCCATTTGTTTTTGTGGCAACATTGTCCTTTTGCTTAAATAGCTCTTTTCCCTCCCTGGCGTATTTATTGAGTGCAAGCAGATCCCCTGGGACCCTTCACTTTGCTAGTCTAAACCAGGGGTCTCCAAACTTTTTTGATCGCGCACCCCTATCAGTAAAAAAAATTTTGAGCACGCACCCCCGCCGCACCGAAGCAAAAACAAAAACGAAATGCTCGGACTCCCGCCTGACAAAGCAAAAAACAAAACAAAACAAAAAAACCGCTCCTCCTGCCGCGCACCCCCAAGGATCCTCTTGCGCACACCCCAGGAGTCTAAACAACCAAGCTGTTTTAGTCTCTTCTCTATTCCCCCGATCGTCCCAGTAGCCCTTCTCTGCACCTATTCCAGTATTTTTAATAAATCTATCAAATTAGGTTTGGTACTATGAGGACCAGAATTGTACCCAGTATTATAGAGGTGGTCTTACCAGTGCTTTCTACAATGGTATTAATACTTCCCTACCTTTATTGGATATACCTCTCCCAATGCAGCCCAGAATCTCATTTGCTTTTTCAGGGCTGCACTACACTGGTGGCTCATTCATTCTGTGACTCAGGTCTTTAGCCTGCTCTGGCATTTCCAACAACGTGCCCCCAGCTTATAATGGAAATCTTCTTCTTCGTCTGTAAGAGCATGAATTTGCCCTTTGTACTATTCACTTTCTTCCCATTTTTATTACTCCATACCCTCAAGGTCATCCAGTTCTTGTCGTATTCCAGTCCTCCTCTGTGTTGACAATGCCTCCTAACTTTAGGTCATCAGCAAATTTCATTAGCGCACTCCTACTTTCTGAGCCAAGATCAGTAATAAAAATATTAAACAAGACCAGTCCCTGAGGAACTCAATTAATAACCTCCCTCCCGTCCAACAGCTCCCCTTTCAGCACAACCTGTTGTTGTCTCCCTTTGAGCCAGTTCCTTACTCACCTTACAATCCTTGTACTAATTCCCATATTCTCCAGTTTAACTAGATGACTTTTGTTTATTGTGATTGCATTTACATAGATGTTCAAGTCAAGTGTGTAAATCTAAATGTCTTAGCCATTCAATTGCTTGGGAAGGACATTGTGTAATCCCATGAGGGAATCAGGCAGCCCTTGCTGATGGATGCTAATTTCCCATGTGGCACTGTATCAAACGCTTTACTGGAGTCCGGATAGATTAGATCGGGGTGGGCAAACTTTTTAACCTGAGGGCCACATCTGAGTATGGAAATTGTATGGCGGGCCATGAATGCTCAAGAAATTGGAGTTTGGGGTTTGGAAGGGGGTGAGCGCTCCGGCTGTGGGTGCGGGCTCTGGGGTGGGGCCAGAAACTAGGAATTCAGGGTGTGAGAAGGGGGCTCCAGGCTGGGGAAGGGGGGTGGTGTGCAGGGGTGGGGCTGAGGGTGCGGGCTCTCGGGTGGGACTGGGTATGAGGGTTTGGGGGTGCAGGAGGGTCCCCGGCTGGGCCCGAGGGGTTCGAAGGGTGGGAGGGGGATCAGGGCTGAGGCAGGGGGTTGGGGCGCGGGAGGGGGTCGGGGTCCAGGCTTCAGGCGGTGCTTACCTCAAGCAGCTCCTGGAAGCAGTAGCATGTCCCCCGTCCGGCTCCTATGTGGAGGCGCGGCCAGGTGGCTCTGCGTGCTGCCCCATCCCTGCAGCTCCCATTGGCCTCGTTTCCCAGCCAATGGGAGCTGCGGGGGCAGCACTTGGGGCAGGGGCAGCATGCGGAGCCCCCTGGCTGCCACTACGTGTAGGAGCTGGAGGAAAGACATGCAGCTGCTTCCAGGAGCCGCACAGAGCCATGGCACACGCAGAGCGGGGCAGGCCCCCAACCCCACTCCCTGGCTGGAGTGCCAGAGCGGGACAAGCCCCGGACCTCGCTCCCCGGCGGGAGCTCAAGGGCCAGATTAAAATGTCTGATGGGCCGGATGTGGCCCCCAGGCCATAGTTTGCCCACCTCTGGATTAGATTTACCGCATTTCCCTTGTTTAGAGAATCAGTTCTCATCAAAGAAAGATGTCAATTTAGTCTGGCACTATATTCTTTTCTTCAAAATTTGTTCAAAAAAGTCTTTCATATTATTGAGGTCAGACTAACAGATCTGTAGTTACTTAGTTCACTCCCTCCCACCCACTTTCTTAAATAGAAGTACTGTGCATTTGCTATTCTCCAGTCATATAGTACCAAACCCAATTTGATAGATTTATTAAAAATACTTGTAATTGTACCTATTCTTTCTGTATTTTGGGATGGAGATTCTCAGGTTCCCCTGACTTGAATATATTAAGCTCTGAGTTTTGCTTCCACCTTAGATGTGGTAATTTCTAATTATCATACACCCAGTCCCATTTGCCTTCCTGCCTTTGTCTCCATGTTCTACATCATCATCCTTATTGAAAACCAGGGTGGATTTGATTTAAATCAATTTGATTTAAATAATGATTTAAATCACTAGTCAGGAAGACTCTATTTAATTATGGATTTCTACATAAAAGTGCATTCTTGCTGGTTGTTATAACCGTAATACATATTCTTCACAACTCAGAGATAGATATAGGTTTCATTTTTAGAAGGTACACACGATACATTTTTTAAGTGATTTATTTTGAAAACTTTTCAGATTAGTTTTACCACTATATCAGAAAAATGAATGACTGTTTGGTTATTTCATTTACCAAAGGTAATTGAAGAAGATATTTATGAAGTCATTCGGAGGTGAACTATCTCCAATTCAACAGGTTAATCATTAATATTTGGAGGATTTTGTTGCCATGCTGTATTAGGAGGAGAACATCACAAGACACACATTTAAATTGTTTTATTTAACTAAAACAACGTTATGTATTTTGGATTTTTTTCTTCAACAGCAAACATATAATATTTTAACAAAACAAGCATAAGAATTTTTGAATGTAGTTAAACAGTCAAGTTTTTTAAAATCAGGTTTGTTTTGTTAAAATTGTTTAACTAAAATAGTTAAATGAAATAGTTAAACAACAACAAAAATTAAATCGACTGTGTCAGCCAGGTCAATGTGAGAAACTTAAAATACTGGCTTCTGCAGCTAACTCAGTCGTCTTCACCTTCATTTTCCTCTTTGTTCATAATCTGGAAAAGAAAAACAAGCTTTCCTGCTTTTTCAGGTCCCAAACGATTTCTCAATTTGGAATGAATTAGTCCAAAGGAAGAAAATATTCTTTCTACCCTGGCAGAAGAAGCTACTGCTGTTAAAAGTGAGATTATCACTTCAACAGTCTCCGAATCCAAGTGCTTAAGTGATTTCCACCAGTTCACTGGTGTGACTTTCTTTAAAACATCATCAGCAAACATATATTTCTTGAATGGTTCTTATTCCCAAGCTGGGTCGCTTTTAGGACCTGTTGCCATTATAGGTTTTCCCATCTAGTGAGAGAATGGTATGGTAGATCTCAAATCAATTAAGGCTACACTCAGAAAGACCTCAAGACTTGCTGCTCAAACAGGTTTCACTTTTGTTTCTACCGCCTGTCCCTCCCTTCTCACATTTATCTCCAGACTTCTTCTTGTCCAGATATATTCCGCCCCCAACAATCTTCTATTCATTGAACTTTCTGAAACTTTGCACTTTTAGAGAGAGGTAAGGTACACAAATTTGCAGAGGGACAATAGGGTTGAGGTCTGTTATTTCTCGCCTCTATATATTATTTATTTAAAAACATTTTTGCTGTTAACAAGCATGTTATCTGTGGAGACACAAATCCACAGTTTGAGAACTGCAAAACTAAGCATTTCTGATGGTATCTTCTAGACTGAGCATTGAATCCCATTGGGTAGATAGAAAGATTAATCTAAATAATCTATACAGAAGCCCCTGGAACCCCATAAGATTGGGTCCCTAATCCATGAATTATTGGAACTCATTTACAAAACTTTTCTTAAACATTACATGAATATATTGTCTCATACTAGAATTTATAATCCCTATTCCATGATGAGATATCTTAATTAAAACTATCTTTAGATAGGTTTTTTCCCTCAAAAAGCATTTTAACAAAAAAATCTGATTTTTTTAAAATCATTGATTTTTATCCACCCTGTTGAAAACTGAGGCAAAGTATTCATTTAGGTTTTGAGACATACCTAAATTATCTTTTATCTCGACCCCATCTTCATTGCAAAGTAGCCCCACTTCCTCTTTCCTTGTTTTCTTTTCATTTATATAGCTAAAGAACTTTTTACTATTTGTTTTAATTTCCTTTTGCGAGGTCTAACTTGGCTTGAAAAGAACTTACTTTCTAGTACGTTCACAGTGGAGCCAGTTTGCAAGAACAGCTCAGATTCATACCCTCACTTGTACCTTTCCTACCTATGCAACCTCCATCCTCACCTTTGAATCAAAAATCCTCATTCCCCTAAATGCAGAGCGAAGAAGTACACTTGCATTACTTCCTGGAAAAAATATCTATTTACAGGGTCATAAGACTAACAGCTCTCAGATACACAAGAGCAGGGGTTCTCAAACTTCATTGCGCCATGACCCCCTTCTGAAAACAAAAATTACTTCGTGACCCCAAGAGGGGGACCGAAGCCTGAGCCCGACCAAGCCCCACTACCCCGGGTAGGGGGCCAAAGCCCAAGCCCCACCGCTCCGGGGAGGGGGTCCAAAGCTGAAGCTCAAGGGCTTCAGCCCCAGGCAGGGGGCCTGCAACCTGAGTCCTGAAGCCCTTTGGCTTCGGCTTCGGCCCCAGGCCCCAGCAAGTTTAAGTCAGCCCTGGGGACCCCTTTCAAAGGGGGTCGCGACCCACTTTGAGGTCCCGACCCACAGTTTGAGAACCGCTGCACTAGAAGGTAAATTAATTTGATGGGTTTTTAAGGTTGCTCTAATTTTTGCCAGTTTGTTTATATTTCCCCTCTCAACAAGCAGATTTTTTAAAAGCATATCTGATAAAGGGAAGGTGTTCCACTAGGTGTTTCTCTCTTCTCCCACAGAGATTTGCTGAGTTCTGTCTACATTCACACCCCTGCAACTCCAATGAAGTTTAATTGTAAATGTGTGACTAAAGGTGGAATTTAGTTCTTCCACTTACAAAGGCAGAATTTGGCCAAGTCAACTTTAAGTAGATGGTTTCAAGGGCACAAGTTTTGAGGAGCCAAGATTATGCTTTTGGAAAGGACATATTTAGAGAATAAATGGAACAAGTCACAATCTGAATTTCCTCAGCTCTGCGCTATGCTGAATCCCAAAGATTACTCAACTTCCACTCTGCAATAAATATATTAGACAGACTTGTTCCCATCCTCTGTTCACATTAACTGTGTTATTTAATTCTCAGGAAGAGAACAGCCAATTCATCCCCTGAACAGTGCAAGAACTACAAAAGTCATCACACACTTGTAAGGTTTCTTCAGTGGGTATTTCCACCTTAGGCATGAATTAGTCTGTCAAATCACTGCATCAGCCCCCAGTTTAGCACAAGATGACAGAACTTGCCTTTTCCATTCCAACTTTCCTTTTGACCATATCACTTTGAATCTGCACATTTTAATGTGACAAGTTACAGTCTACCCTTATCTTTCATCAGAGAAGTTGCACCCACCCATTATCTGCAACACTTAAATACGCTCCTTATGCAGTGTATCATTAACGCAATTCTGAGAAAATTTAATCACCACTACATTCAGAGCCCCAGCCTGACAGTGGACTGTCTGTACAGAGACTGGTCAAAGAACAAAGCACAGTCCAAGATGCTCTAATGCCCAATTATATACCCTGTTATTTGTAGCAGCAGAGGTATTTCATAGCAGGAGATGCTCAGTGGAAGCAGCTTTTCCTATAAGGGGTATAAGTCAATGACTCTGCCCTCACATACTGGCTGTTTAGAAATACAATTATTATCCTACAATCCTGCTTCCAATTATGTAACCCTTCACAAACAACCTCAAAGACAACCAAAATCCAATCAGAGCATATAAGTACTATCATGGTGCCCAAATTCATTTCACTTTGTAAAATATTTCACAGATTAATCTATGAGACACAAAATTACCAAAATATTGATTTCTAATTCCATTTTAGAACACATAATATTATGGATATGCCACTTCAGGTTCAGCAGTTAAAGCTGAGTTCAGTTTTACACTTCAACCACTTTTATGTATGAGGCATGCAACATATTCTCAAAATTATAGCACTACTGAGTACATAATGGATTTTCTGAGAATTCAAGTAAATCTATATAGCATTAGACATTTGACGTGCTTTACCAACATAAGGCATTTATTTCCTACTCAAAAGAGTTTAAAATCTTGAGACAAGACAGGACAATAGTTCAGAGGAAGAATGATATGGTGATTACTGATAAGGAAGGAGGATTTGCTTGAAGAAATGTATTTTAAGAGATTTATAGGAGAAAGAAGGTGCCTGCCAGATTAGAACAGGGAGATTATTCCAGGCACAGGGGTTAGAATGAGAAAGACTCAGAAAGTAGATGAAGACTGCAGTGAAACAAGAGAATTGGGAAGAGCAAAAGCAACAGTACATGATGATAAACATTATTAGCCATAAAATCTCTACTCTAATTTCCACTGCTTACTCCTACTAACTCAGCCCAGTGTGCGACTGCTGCCCAGAACTAGTTAAATAAAATGTTTATCCTGAAGGAAGGTTTCCACAGCAGCCCACAGCAATTTTGGGAAGAAAAAAGCAGCCCAAAAAGGTTCAAGAGAAACTTGGTAGGTGTGTCTATTAGGGTAATGCCATCAACACTAGAGCTCTACCTTCACCATGGCATGAAGCGGGTGTTGTTGGGGAATATTCTTCATAATATGCAGGTGTTTTAAAAGTTCCACTTAAGTTAGCAACACTAACACTGTCAAGAAGGACTGCTGAAGTGTCAGAGCCATTGGCGATACTGGCAGCTGACTGACATTGTTGGTAGCCAATTACACACACTGGAATGAAAAATAACATGAGAAATTCCAGTCAAAATGCCCAAGAGAATCCATGAATTAAGTTGTTTTTGGATGTTATTTCCTCACTAGATAAAGACACTGGAAGCAGGTTAGGATCAGCTCACTGCCAAAATTTCAGGAATTTTCTTAATGTCAACCTAAAGCTCATATAAAATGTAAGTTAGAAGTCTCCCTCTTAACATTTTGACAGCTGTACAAAGAGCTTGAGAACGTTCAGCCATGTGATTTTGCTGCCTCAAAATAGCATATGGCACTGATGTGCTGGTGCCTTTACGCTGCAGTGAATGAGAATTATTCACCCAAAACCAGACCTTGTCCTAGGGCAATATAGAAGTTCCACCCACACACACACACTCGCAGGATGCCAAGGATGTATTCTGAACAACTCAGAATTGTATTCATTCTCTTACTTTTTGGAGGAGTTCATGGCATAAGTTGATGAGAAAAGAAAATAATCCCCAAAGATATACATGATACTGCACAAGTGAAAGTATTAAAACAAGCAGCGTTTGAGGTTCAACACAGATTGGGATTATTGTTTACATTGAACCTTCCCAGAAAAATCTTATCTTGCTTGCTAACACTTGCTGCATCCTGTGCACAGAAGTTATATTACAGAAACTGGAGAGCATTTTTCAAAGGATATTAGGGTTGCAAGAAATCTCTGATATTACCTGATCCACCCTCAGAGAGGACCAACTTTCAGGCTTTTTAAAGAAACTAAATAGCAGTATTTCTACCCTCTCCAATTTCTTGTGTTGTGCAAGAAGCCTGAAAGTTGGTCCTCTGGGAGGGTGGATCAGGTAATATCAGAGGTTTCTTACAACCCTAATATCCTTTGAAAAATGCATTGGCATGGCTGTGTCTCTGTAGTGCTTCTGATTAAGACTCTCTAAAGTGACAGCAGAGAGCTCTCCCATCAGTTTAATAACTCCAAAAATAATGTACATTTTACTGCTTAATAACTCAATGCATTGAGCATAGTAAAATGTTACCGCTTAGTAACTCCACCTCTGCAAGAGGCAGTAGCTATGTCGGCAGGAGAAGTTCTCCTGCCGACACAGCACGGTCTACAGGGGGAGTTAAGGTTGGTATAACTATCTCGCTCAGGGGTGTGGATTTTTTCACACCACTGAGTGACGTAGTTATACCGAAGTAAGTGTGTAATGTAGACCTGGCCTAAGACCATGTCTCTGTCAAAAGGCACTTACAATCACAATTCTACATACATAGCATAACAAAACAAAAAAAGCAGAACACCAATGACCAGGACAGATCAATTTATCACATATTGGTGCAAATATTTTTCTTTTTATAATCGATACACGCAGCACTATTAGGATGATTCATACTGTGTTCTAAGAAGGGATCCGAAAGAAGGGTAGATGTCTGGCACAGACAGAAATTCTCCGCAGAAGGGACAGCGTGACAAGAGGCACAGGGATGAAAGTGGGAGAAAGATAGAGGAAGCAATAAGACAGAAGATATGGCCAGGAAGTGAGGAAGAATTCAGAGTAGGAAGAGATTACAGAAGAAATTAGATGGGGCGGAGTTGTGCAGAGCCTTAAACGTGAGGATGAGAAGCCTGAACTTGATACAGAGGCAATGGAAAACCAGTGAAGGGATTCAAAGATGTGAGCAAGGGAACGAAGTGCAGTGGGTATGAAAGATAATGTTTGTATTCCACCTCTCATTCTTGTGGCCCAGGTACGAGGTAAGAAAAGGGGGGACAAAGTTTCCCCCATGCTACAGTCCAAAGGTTAGGCTTTCCTCCCCTAACCTAGAATGTGAGCTCCCTGGAACAAGAACAAAATGTTAGCGTATGGTTCCCACAGCGCCTAGCACAATGAGGCCGTGATCCTTGATTGAGGCCTGCTGTAATACAAATAATAAAGTCAGGCCAAGGACAATCTATGTCAGTGAAGAATGCAACTGCTGAAGAGGCAGAGAATTCACAATAAAACCCACCCAGCGGGAATACAAAAAAGAGACAACAACCTCCTCCTAATGCTTGGAGAGTCCCAGCATCGTGGAAGATAAGTCATCGTGTCTCAAGACACTTTCCCCACATCCATCTTTGCAAGGGCAGTGGCAACTAATGCCAAGATGAGTGATTGGAACCGGGGGAGGAGGGGTTCAGCAGCACTACTGAAGCCCTGATTAGAATAGGCACAGCAGGAGGAAAGTCAAGTGACATTATCTTTCCTTACATGCAAAGACTGACCTCAGAGTGGAGGGAAGAAACCAAACCTCCCAGAATATCGTAAAACGTGTTAAAAGCACAAATGTCAAAGAGGAACAGACAGAGCACTAAATCAATTAGGCTCATCTTAATACCTGTGTATATTACCTTAACATACTGTGAATCAAATTGAGGCTTTACTATGAAATAGTTACATTGCAAGCCTTGCTTCATCACTGAAGGTTAGTTCTCTCAAAATACCCTTTTAACAGTTAAACTTTCATGGAGTTACAGGAAACTAGACCAATTTATTACTATTAAGGATCTTCTATAAGCCCAGTAAAATATACTTAACACCCAAAATCAACTACAAAACAAGTATGCAACAGTCATGTGTTTAATAATCAGGTACTTCTCCCATCTTATGTTTTCAATCAGGTTAGTCTAAGGAGGTTCAGTCACTTTCAAAAGCATTTACACCCCATTGCCTTTTCCCTCAGTCCTCCTTCCCAACACCTACAAAACATCCTGCAAATCAGCAAAAAAAAAGAACTTCTAGCAGACCTTAACTAGGGGTGTTGATTAATCACAGCAAACTCACATGATTAACTCAAAAAAATTAATCGCGATTAAAAAAGGTAATAGTAATTAATCACAGTTTTAATCACACTGTTAAGCAACAAAATACCAACTGAAAATTTATTACATATTTTTGGATGTTTTCTACATTTTCAAATATATTTATTTCAATAACACAGAATACAGAGTGTACAGTGCTCACTTTATATTATTATTTTGATTACAAATATTTGCACTATAAAAATGATAAAAAAGTATTTTTAAATTCACCTCATACGAGTACTGTAGTGCAATCGCTATCGTGAAAGTGCAATTTACAAATGTTGGATTTTTTTGTTAAATAACTGCACTCAAAAACAAAACATTGTAAAACTTTAGAGCCTGCAAGTCCACGCAGTCCTACTTCTTGTTCAGCTAATCGCCAAGACAAACAAGTTTGTTTACATTTACGGGAGATAATGCTGCCTGCTTCTTATTTACAATGTCACCTGAGAGTGAGAACAGGTGTTCGCATGGCACTTTTGTAGCAGTCATTGCGAGGTATTTATGTGCAAGATATGCTAAACATTCTTATGCCCCTTAATGCTTCAGCCACCATTCCAGAGAACATGCTTCCATGCTGATGACGCTTATTAAAAAAATAATGCGTTAATTAAATTTGTGATTGAACTCCTTGGGGGAGAACTGTATGTCTCCTGCTCTGTTTTACCTGCATTCTGCCATACATTTTATGTTATCGCAATATCGGATGATGACCGAGCACATGTTATTTGTTTAAAGAACACTTTCACTGCAGATCTGACAAATGCAAAGAAGGTACCAATGTGAGATTTCTAAAGATAGCTACAGCACTAGACCCAAGGTTTAAGAATCTGAAGCGCCTTCCAAAATCTGAGAGGGACGAGGTGTGGAGCATGCTTGCAGACGTCTTAAAAGAGCAATACTCCAATGCGGAAATTACAGAACCTGAACCACCAAAAAAGACAATCAACCTTCTGCTGGTGGCATCTGACTCAGAGGATGAAAATGAACATGTCGGTCCACACTGCTTTGGATCGTTATTGAGCAGAACCCCAGTATCATCAGCATGGATGCATATCCTCTAGAATGGTGGTTGAAGCATGAAGGGACATCTGAATCTTTAGCACATCTAGCACGTAAATATCTTGCGACGCCGGCTACAACAATGCCATGCGAATGCCTGTTCTGACCTTTAGGTGACACTGTAAACAAGAAGTGGGCAGCATTATCTTCTGCAAATGTAATCAAACTTGTTTGTCTGAGCGATTGGCTGAAAAAGAAGTAGGACTAAGTGGACTTGTAGGCTCTAAAGTTTTACATTGTTTTATTTTTGAATGCAGTCATTTTTTGTACATAATTCTACATTTCTAAGTCCAACTTTCATAATAAAGAGATTTCACTACAGTACTTGTATTAGGTGAATTGAAAAATATTTCTTTTGTTTTTTACAGTGCAAATATTTGTAATAAAAAAATAAATATAAAGTGAGCACTTTACACTTTGTATTCTGTGTTGTAATTGAAATCAATATATTTGAAAATGTAAAAACATCCAAAAAATTAAATAAATGGTATTCTATTATTAACAGCGCGATTAATCACGATTAATTTTTTAAATCTTGACAGCCCTAACCTTAACCAATTTTATGCTAAAAAAAAAAAATATATACCCATTCTTCTGACTCACTTCTGTCACCTTCTCAAAGTACTAAAAAACATTTTAATTGATACCTAAATTCCTATAGTACAAGACTTTTAATGTAGTCATGCTGGAGGTTCAGTTTTACCTATCACTGGGTTGTCTGAATTTGATCGAGCTTTCACAGCTATGAACATTCAATTTCCCACACATTGCATGTCTCTGGGCATCTCCTAGAACTTACATTTTCATGTTTCATATGTTTAAGTAGCCGTAGTTCTCTGTAGGTTCTTTTGGCATGGATGATGGACTGAAATGGTCTGGACAGCTTCTTCACAGCCACTCGCAGCCCAGTTTTTCTGTCAAAGGCAGAGCTACAATTTAAAAAAAATAAAGTTACCAAATGTAAAAAATACTTTACAAGTAACTAGCGATTGAGACTGAAATAACTCATTTTCCCCAGTGAAATGTCCCTGTGCCACATTTTAAAAAGCCACCTTTCCATACCTATGTTTGGTTTCCAAGGAAAAGTGGCAAAGAGCAAGATGAATTCTTTGCATCAGGATCAGTGGGAGGGAGAACAGGAAAGGGGTTTTGCAGAAAAGGTGTGTATACCATACTTTAAGAAAGCAGTCTGATGCATACCCTCAAAACATTTGTATAAAACATTTTAATTTACTTGGGAATTAAGATGCGGCAAACACAAACGCTGAAGAGCTTGGCCTTGCAAAAACTAGTAATTTACAAGGAAGTGTCCTGCAAGCTTCCCTGAACATTTCACAGCTCAATGAGAAATCCCTTACGAAACTTCATTTCAGTTTATTCAACTAGTTCAGTTCAATTACTAGTTCATTCAAAGTTAAGAAACAGATTGGGAATTGAAAAAGCAGGAAAGCTTGTTTTCCCTCTTACAATTTATGAATAAAATACTAACGTAAGGATGAGATATACTAGTTCAAAAATCTTGAAGAATATGGTGACCAGACAAAATCAATTCAATTCACTAACTACATAAGCTACTACCTTTAATAAAATCAATTTTAAATGGAAACCATGTTTTGATACATTTTTCTTATGTATCAGCACATTTAAGATAGTTTAATTTAACTAATCAAAATGTAACTGTTTCGGGCATTTTAAATGAATTCCAGTTTCCATCCAAATAGAGCTTTACATGAATCAAGAATAAAAAGTTAATCTACAAATTAAAAAATGCATTATTCACCATTTTCTAACATAATAAAACAAATAAAACGTAAGAGTCTGGGTACATGTCTGTTAAGCTATATAATTGCTTAAAAATGTGTACAGATTTAATGTATCCTCCTGGTTAGCAAAAAGTAATACCAAATGTACGTAAAGACTATACTTAGTTGTAAATCAATACATTTTAATGGTTACCAACTAATGAGAATCAACTTCTCTTTAGGGGAAAAAAGGTACAAATGTAAAACATGATTAAAACTGATTATTTACAATTAAGGTTTCCTGCCTGATAATTTAAATTGCTTTGATTTAAATCAATCAATCCTGAACGTTATCACAAGAGATTTTGACATAGATGAAAAGCATTATTCTATTACACCTAAGATATATCCCCACACAATATTCCAGAGTTGTAGCTGAGAATTTTAGATTCCAAGCACCAACAAAAGATGGATATTTAGCTGTGAACAACTGAATTCCACTTCTGCTTTCTTCCCCCTTTGGGTGTTATCTAAATCTAGCTTCTTCTGGTTTGTCAAAAAGGAGAGAGAGGAAGAGGCAGAGGATGTGAAATTGATGAAGTTACACTTAATAGTAAGATAATGGAGAAAGGGTGGAGAGAATGGAAGAGAAGCCAGGAGAATTGGGACATCATTTGTCCATTTCACAGAACTTTTATTCAAACCACGCTGCCTCTCGATTCTACCTAAGATCTATACCGGGGTCTCAAACATGCAGCCCGCGGGGCTATTTCCTGCGGCCCGCCGAGCGGCCCGCGCCCGCCCCCCCCGGCCTACCTCCAGGCCAGGGGTGGGCAAACTACACCCACGGGATTGCCCCCCTCAAGCCCCGCGCCGGCTGGCATCACGTCCCTGCAGCCGGGGGGGGGGGTAAGGGGGGGAAGCAGAGGGCTCTGTCCGTGTCTTGCCCTGGCTTCCAGGCACGTTCCCCCCCCCGCAGCTCCCATTGGCCGGGAACGGGGAACCGCGGCCAATGGGAGCTTCGGGGAGGTACCTGGAGGAGCAGCAAGCAGCATGCGGAGCCCTGCGTTCCCCTCCCCCAGGGGCCACAGGGACATGGTTCCAGCTACTTCCCGGAGCAGAGCAGAGCAGGGCCGCCAGCCTGCCCCAGCCCCGGCGTGCACCGCTGCCACCCCGGAGCCCGAAGCCCTCCTGCACCCCGCCCCCCAACTCCCTGCCCTGAACCCCCTGCTGCACCCCACAGCCCAACTCCCTGCCCTGAGCCCCCTGCCTGCACCCCAACCCGCTGCCCTAAGCCCCCTGCTGCACCCCACACCCCTTCTGCACCCCAACTCCCTGCCCTGAGCCCCCTGCCTGCACCCCACACCCCTTCTGCACCCCAACTCCCTGCCCTGAGCCCCCTGCCACATTCCACACCCCTCCTGCACCCCAACTCCCTGTCCTGAGCCCCCTGCTGCATCCCACACCCCTTCTGCACCCTGAGCCCTCTGCCTGCACCCAAACCCCCTGCTGCACTTCAACTCCCTGCCCTGAGCCCCCACCACACCCCTCATGCACTCTCTGGGGGCAGGGAGGGGGCGGAGTTGGGGTGGGGACTTTGGGGAAGGGGTTGGAATGGGGGCGGGGAAGGGGTGGAGTGGGGGCAGGGCCGGGGGCAGGGCCGGGGGCAGCAAGGGGGGTGTGTGTCAGTGATGTGGCCCTCGGGCCAATGATCTAGCCCTCATGATCATTTGAGTTTGAGACCCCTGATCTATACAGACCATTTCCTTTGATAATCATGAAAAGGAAGGGAAAGCTCATGTTTACAAGTTCACAGTGGGAAGCAAGGCCAGTAATGGAAAGTCCATCACCGCATCCCACAGAAGAGAAGTCACAGCAGGAAAACATATGCATACTAAATCCACAGCTTTATATAAGTCAGAAATAGAAACTAAATATAAACCCGCTCCAAACCATAGTTTATTTATCTTCTATAAAATGAAGTCACAATACTTACTAGTGTGACTTGCTAAGTTTCACTTACGAAAAATATCCCTATTAAAATTCATGTGCACTCTCCACTCAGAGTGCTGAAATGAAGCTTATGAAAAACTGAGCAACTATGTAGCCGAACACTTAATTTTTTTTCAGCTAGCAACGATCGTCTTCCATATGTTCTCTATTTTGTACTATTGAGATATGAAAGGAGTACTTTCAATCCTTCTTTGCAGAATAGCAGTAGCCCAGGGGTCGGCAACGTTTGGCACGTGGCTCGCCAGGGTAAGTACCCTAGCGGGCCGGGCCAGTTTATTTACCTGCTGATGCGGCAGGTTCGGCCGATCGCGGCCCCCACTCGCCGCGGTTCGCCGTCCCGGGCCAATGGGGGCGGCGGGAAGCGGCGCAGGCAAGGGATGTGCTGGCTGCGGCTTCCCGCTGCCCCTATTGGCCCGGG
>NW_020664955.1:1314599-1332382 GCF_002925995.2 Terrapene triunguis | reverse complement strand
GGATGTGCTGGCTGCGGCTTCCCGCTGCCCCTATTGGCCCGGGACGGCGAACCACGGCCAGTGGGGGCCGCGATCGGCCGAACCCTGGCGAGCCACGTGCCAAACGTTGCTGACCCCTGCAGTAGCCCCTTCTGTGCAGTAGAGTACATTCCATTGAAACAGCTCACAGGAAAAGATATGGAAATAAAGCTGGGAAAGTCTCCCAGAGATCACAGAAGCCTCAGACTGCTGTAGTTGAATTACTAACATTGCTTTGGATTAATCAAAATGTGTTTGAAATCTACTATGCTCTTCATAATTTATGTGTATTACTTCCTACACTTCACTAAATTGGACAATCAAAATAAACTGGTAATGGTTTTATTTTGTTTTGATTGCTGTTTCATCTCAAGTTCTCATGCACAATTACAACGCATCAATGTTGAAGTAGCAAACCCTGCAGGGGAATATTTCAAATACTATTTTCATTTTCTGTTCAAGTTTCATGCAAGCTTTTTTTTTTTTTTTTTTTAAATACTACACACAAAACCTGAATTCAGGGTCTACACATAACAGTATCATTTTAATGAGGTGTTTTCCAGATATACTTCACAGCTCCAAAATAAAATCTTAGTCATCACAATGCAAACTAGACCGATGTGAATTGGTCATCCTCTTTAGCAGGCTCCATCTCTTTCAATTGCAACAGGTAGCATACAACACAGTTTAACAATCTCTCTTGCCTTGGAAAAAAGGGAATCCTCTGCATATTTATTCCACCCTCACAACTGCAATCACTATTACCATACTTCTCACTTACCAGAACACAATGTACTGCTTCCAGAGCATCCCTAACCCTGCCAACCAAGGAAGCAAGAGATTGGAATTCTTGGTTAGGTTTTCCTTATTTACAACAGAAAATAAGGAGTAACTTCAGTTAAATAAATGGAGTTACAGTGGTCCAAGAGTGATGTGTGATGGGGAGGGAGGAAATACAATTTCAAGACTAATCCTACCTCCACTAGGCAACCTTTCTGTTCCTAACAAGCACAAATAGGCTACATCTAGTTTGAACTTACACAAATTGATCAGATGCCCGCAATAACCTGAAGGAAACAGTGTCCAGGAAAGTTTAAAATGAAAACACAGTACAACTACTTGACAGTTAAAACCCCTATGGCTTCAGTATGACAAGAGTCTTCCTACTTCGTACTTGACCAGTGCTAGAAGTAAAGATCCTGACCCAAACTAAAGGTCCCTACACACTCCACATATTTCCTTTCAATATCCTAAAAAAAACATTTCTACATTATTCTTTACAGTTACCCTTCTTTATGGAGAAGAGCAATAAGCCAGAAAACTTTAAAGAACAATACCTCACCCACACTTTGTTTTGTCTACTTAGGCTATGGCAGTACTAGAGAGCTTACAGTGGCGCAGATGCAACAATGCAGCTGTGCTGCTGTGAGCTCTCTAGTGTAGCCACTCTAAACCAACAGGAGAGAGATCTCCCATCGACTTAATTAATTCACTCCCACCAAGCGGCAGCAACGTCTGCGGGAAAAGCTCTACTACTGTACTAACTTAGCGCTATCCACCCTGTCGCTTAGGTTGGTTAAATTATGTTGCTCAGGGGCATGGCTTATTCACACCCCTGAGTGACATAAGTTATACCGACATAAGTGGTAGTGTAGACATAGCCCTAGATAGACAGTTTCCTCCCCGAAGAGCTTACATTTATTAGGGCAGTGGTCCCCAAACTTTTTAAGGTCAAGCCCCCCAAATGTTTCTCTGCACACACCCCCAGGTGGGCACACCCCACAGTTTGGGGACCTCTGTTCTAGGGGTTTCTCAGTGCCTGGGACAACAGGGCCCCACCTTCACTTAGAACCTTTAGGTGGTACCATAATACAAATTATTGTAATAGTTCAATACTTGTTTTCTTTGCACCCTATTCTTTTATGCTCCTATATTAGATAATATTTAGTGTTCTGAATATGGAAAAAAGTTAAGAGAGAAGGTTTTTTACATACCTACCAATTTTGCCCTTTTCTACTTGTCAGATTTATATTTTTCTATGTATCTTTTAAGAGAACTGACAATATATTTTTATTTTTGCACTTCACATTTTTAACTTACAGAACAGTTCTCCCCCTGACCCTCATAAAAAAAATCATTGTGGTACAACATCATCATCAATTGATGTCATTAGCAGTAAAGCTCTCTGGGAACAATGTTTGTAAAAAGCTACTGCAAAGCAAGGGAGCTACAACTTCGCTCAACTTGTCATGACTCCTAGGGCGGCACCAAATTAACATAAACAAACACTATATCCACTTGACTCATGATATCTAAACAGGCTGTACTTTAATATTAAACACAAGGCTGGCTATAATGTACAACTTTAGTCATCTCTGCTGCAGAGCCAGAAGAGGAAGCAAGGAATCCCAAGGGAGATGTCAATGTATCCAGTACAATAACTTTTCACACAGCATAAAAACAATTAACATTAGATGTCTGTACTCCAGAGATACTCTCTACCCCCAAATTATAACAGTTTTAAGTTAGGTCATATCTGAGGCCTAGAAAGTGAGCTTCTCTAAAGATTTTTGAGCATGCCAAGTAATTTTTGGCTGCCGAGTAATTTTTGGCTGACGTAGATGTCTACCTAATGCTTTTACAAATAAGAACACAGAGCTACACAACAGCCGTCACATTGGAAAGTGTTTTTAAACACTACCTAAATCAGCATTTATTACAACCTTAAAACAGTTGCATTAAATCTATCCATTATATTTCAGCTGAAAAAGGCTGTTGAGGAAGAGAAGCTCATCACAAGTAGAAATTATAAATCCCATTTTTAAGAATGATAAAGAATGAGTTTAGGATTTACATGCCTCTGTCATAACTCACAGCTTCCAAGTTTCACAGCCAGTTAGGCTCTATTATGGATGCAATTCAGGAAATTGCCTCATTACCTCCTAACTTACCAAAACACACACCACTTTGAGTTGTGATTGTATGTCACTTAAGCAAAGCTAACCCTCTAAGAATGACTACAGAACAAATCCAGAGAACTACTATGTCGAGACAAATTATGTTTTTTCAGTGGTCTGATAAACTAAAGAACTGGCAAAACTACTCTTCAAGTAGAGTTTGTTTAGAAACTGGATAACTGATGATCAGTCTCTTGCATATCTAGTTACCACTAATGCTGTTCTGCTTATCACTAGCTGCTATGCAAGCAAACATGCTACTCTACTCATCCAGTCCCTTTAGGAGTATCCTCTTTTTTATCCTGAAGATTGTTTTAGAGACCACCAACCCCATTGTGTAAGCAGGAAATCTATGGCCTTCAAAATGTGTGAGAGTCCTGTTTACATGTTACTAAAACCACAGTCATTTACAAGTTCAGTCCCTATATACACCTCTACCTCGATATAACGCAACCCGATATAACATGAATTCGGATATAACGCGGTAAAGCAGTGCTGGGGGGGAGGGGGGAGCTGTGCACTCTGGTGGATCAAAGCAAGTTCAATATAATGCAGGTTTCACCTATAACGCGGTAAGATTTTTTGGCTCCCGAGGACAGCGTTATATCGAGGTAGAGGTGTATATGCCAATTAACACCCATCCTGCACACAGCTATAAAAAAGGCATTTATTTCAGCACCTCTTCCTGTCCTGTGTTTGATCATATTAAGTCAGCACCAGTTTGCAAAAAGCTACAATACCAGCTATCCATGAGTATTACTTTCCTGTACAGTAAGTAGTTCAGGATAGAAAATGACTCACAATATACCTCCACTTCTTAAAATTCGAGTTCTATAACACGTTCAAACTCCTTGACCTCACTTTCAAGGCTCTGCCCAGCACCTCCCCATGTGTATGACTTGTCTCCTGCTACACCCCTGTTTGCATGTTCTGCTAATGCCACCTGCCTTACTAAATTGTTTTCAGGCTCCTCCCAGTGAACTCCATGGCTCCTTTCATGCCACGCCCCATACCTGGAACACCCTTCTCCCCCCAGTGAATTAAGCAACCTTGCTTTCTTCCAAGTCCCTCCCATAAACTCATTTCTTTTGGCTAGTCTTTCACAATGTACCATGCACCCAACATGGATACTTCATATACAGACACACTACTACAACCATTCACAAACAAATCAAAGCACCCTATAAACCAATCAAGTTATTTCTCCTACAGGTTGGAAAGGCAAAAGGAATTATTTCTATTTTATTATTTATTTTTTTAAATTCGGAAGGTGCTCAGATACTTTGGTGATGGATTGGTGAGGGTGAAGATAGATGCTATTCCAAAAACACTTTCAAGTAGCAATGATTTTGCAAACTATTTGAAGAGATGTGAGGTTTTTACTTAATTTCCCCTTAAAAATTTAACATTTAAACTTCCTTAAATTTGCAGTAGGTTTTTTCCCCCCCCCTCTTTAAAGCTAAAGGGAACTAGCTGTGTGGCATAACATGCAAGAAACTCAGAGTCTGGGTCTGATCCTTTGATTTTTGACTCTCAACTGATAAACTCGGTACTGTGTATTTTTACAGTCTACTGTTCTTTATAAAGAATATCTCTTTTTGAAGAGCTACATAACTTACAACATTCCTCCCCAAACTAAGTAGGGCCTTAAAGAGGCAATATAGAGCATTTATGGACTGAGGCCTTGTATACATTAGGCAAAAAAGCTGTTGTAAAAACACATTGCTTGGAACACCTTGAACTTGCAATGCCTGTGCAACACTTATATCTATACACAACAGATGGTCAACACATTTTATAAGTACCAATTGCATAAAGTGTCTGAAACATCTGGGACAGTCTTTAGTTTGGCTCTAGCTGACCCCATGCGGTCACCAATGATTTTTCCCCAGTATGGCCAGGAAGCCACAAGAGTTGCATCAACATCAATTCAGTCACTTGTCCCAATTCCATTCTACAATGTAGTACCTTGCATTTGGAAATTAATCAAAATCTCCTGTACCTAACAACCACGTGGAGGCATTCTGAAATAGGTGCTTCAGGAATCCCAGAATGCATTGATGCCAACATGATTGTAGAGTGCACTTCATGTGAATGCACATTAAGAATTCAAACAAAAACAGCTATGTTGCATGAAGATGCTAAACTGTTGTAAGAGCAAGCAGCATAAGCATTTCACACAATAGGTGTTACTGCAATGGCTTCATAAGTTAGTGTAGGCAACTTCACTGACTACACCAGTGTTTCCCAGACTTTTGAAAACTGAGCTGCCCACCTTGCATCTTCACATTTTAATGTATACATCTTCCTTCTATTCTTTTTAAATCAAAGATGAGACTTAAGAACAAACTGAGAGGTTGCCTGTGCCTTCTCTCCCAACTACTGCATCCCATAATTTGGGAAACACTAATCTACATGACTTGTTAGTTTCTGTTATTTATGTTTGAGTAAGGGTACGTCTATACTTACCCGCTGGTTCGGCGGCAAGCAATCGATCTTCTGGGATCGATTTATCGCGTCTTCTCTAGACGCGATAAATCGATCCCGGAAGTGCTCGCCGTCGACGCCGGTAATCCTGCTCTGCGAGAGGAGTAGGCGGAGTCGACGGGGGAGCCTGCCTGCCACGTGTGGACCTTTAAGTACCTTTAAGTTCGAACTAAGATACTTTGACTTCAGCTACGAAGTTGCGTATCTTAGTTCGAACTGGGGGCTTAGTGTGGACCAGCCCTTTGAGTCTTCTCCCTCACAGCCTAGACATTCGTCCTGTTTAACCCTCTCACCTTGGTGTGCAAGTAGTGATGCATGCTAGTACATTTTATCTGCATCACTGCCTGGGGAGTTTTCTGGCTTGAGGATGTTAATCACACTAAAATCATAATCCTGTGTTTGCAGTCTCAATCTGGTACAATGAAAATTAATTTGATGCCTCATTCAACATAGTGACTTTACATTAAGATCAGGAACGAAAAGATATGCCAGACCAGAGCAAGTCCTTGCGTGAATATAATAAACTTTGATAATCAGCAACTATCAGCTACGTCCGAAGCTGCTTCCAACAGAAAATACAACTTCCTCTGCTACTAATGCAATTGCACAATCTTTAAAGGTTTTGACACAGTGAAACAGGAAGTTCATGATGCAAATCCTTATGTTATATGGGTAGTGGAAAGAAATATTTGGAAGTAATGCAAGCATTTTGGAAAGCACAATAGGAGTTGGGGGGGTAGGAGGAGACCTTGCTCATTTTATTTTTAGGGTTGACCCTGCCACAAGGCACTGAGCACCCTCAACTCCCATTGATTGTAATGGGCAATCAGAACACTCAGCATCTCAGGAGATATTTATCAACCAGCAAGGTCAAGCACTTATCTTACTACTTCAATTAAGCTCAGCCTTTCTACAGTAAAAATTTGGGGGGAATGCATTCAGTTGTCATACCAATTATTCATACTATTAGAACTTGTTTAACCTTTATACAAAGGATAAAGGACAAATGCTCATATACTTTAGTACATAAGTTTTAATAGATGTTATTTAAATGGAACTTTGCAAACAATTTAGTATAATATAATCACCCTTTGTTTAAAAAACAAACAGCTAACAGTTTGGGTTTTTTTAAAAGCTACAATATATACATGGCTATTACTTTTCTTCATTAGTATTGTTTACTGTGAGTCCTACACTGTGGATATTTATATTGCATAAAACTTCATTAACGCATGCTCACTTCACACATTGGAGGAGACCACTGTGTGGAAACACTATTACAAAATCTTCATCAGGGTCTGACATACTGGGTGCAGAAAAGCTTTAAACACTTTACGTGTTCCTAAGACATTAATGTTTTACATATTCTCTCTTTTAAAAAAGGGCAAAGCCACCTAAAAAAGCTTTCATGCATCGCTGTGATTTGACTGCAACATTGAGGATAGTCAAGTAGAGAAACTCATTTCCTATTCTATATTTTGAAGACCAAAACTAATAAGCACTGTTGCATCACAAAATGAGCAAAAATACTTGATGCAACAAGGGAGTACAACCTTTTAAATCATGATGCTGTAACTACAAGCAAGTCAAGCTCTGCAGATACACATCTTATCTGTATTAGTTTAAGTAAAGATTAAAGACCAGAATGTTGTTTTCCTGCCAGTTATGTCCACACTTTCACAGATCTGACAGCAAGATGTTGCTACCATAGGCATCTACGCCTAATTTTCTCACTCAGGAAAGACCACGAATTTCCCTATGTTAACCTCCTATGGCCAGTGGTATGGTATCTGTAAGAGCACTCCTGGCAGCCTGGCAGATAGGGCAAGGCAGAAGAGATAGCCTCATAGCCTTTCCCACCATATCACTGTCCCAGTATCAACAAACCTCTCTTTTAAGATCACCCAAAATGCAACCTGCTCTGCAGCTCCCAGATGAAACTGGAACAAGAGCTACCAGGCACCTGTTCTGAAAAGCAGACTGCACGGACTTGGCATGCCCCACCACTCAGTAACTAAAGGGGGGATGGGGAGGAAAGTGTGTACATTAATACCCTGGAGGAAGAGTGGGACAAGCCTATCTTCTCCTGTGAAATTGACTTGACCCCCACCTGCCATGTGGTGCAAGCTGGTGCATCCCACCAGGGAGACACTGGTTCTGCAGCAGTTTCTCCACTAATCTAGGGATAAAAGTCACCCGTGGGCAAGGCCGATTCAACCATATTAGGGGCAGGAGGAGCTGGGGGATGAACCCCCCCCCAGGTCAGGGAACCCCCGCCGCCCCCCTTCAACTCAGTCGCCGCCCTGCACGTGCAACACCGACGGTACTTAGAAGTGGGTGAGAAGCCGGGGCAGATTCCCCATCTCCCCTCGACCCCCGAGAGCGGAGCCGGCCCGGGGTGCCCGAGTTCCCCCCAAGGGGTGCAAGTAGGACAGGCAGATTCCAATCCAAACAGCCCCCCACCCCCCCGCCCTGGACTCACCAGACGGAGCCGTAGGCCCCGGAGCCCACCGGGGACAGGTTCTGGTAGCGCTCGGGCACCTCCCAGACCGTCTTGTTCAGCTCCTGCCGGTAGAACTTGGGCCGCTCCTGAGACATCTCGGCTCCGGAGCCCGCCCCGCCCGGCCAGGCGGGAGGGGGGACTCGGGCTCTTCCTCCCCCGCCCCCCCCCTGCAGAGAGAGGGGCAGGTCTGCACCCCTCCCTCCCCTCAGGGGGGCCTCGCGCCGCCTCCGACCCCCCTCGCCACCGCCCGGGCCAGTGACCGTTGACAGCCTCCGCGCACCCCCTGTCGCGCGCTGCTGCCCCCAGAGGGAAGGGACCGGGGGTGTCTCGTGCAGCGCCCGCCCCCCCCCAAAAAAAGAGTGGGGTGCGGGGGTTGTCCCGCGCTGGCTGTTAGGATTCTCCTCACGCGCCCCCTGGGTGCTCCGCACTGTCACCCCAAGGGGCGGGACAGCGCGTGTGTGAGAGGAGGGGGGTCCTAAAAGGAACCAGATGTTGATGCAGGCGGGGGGGGGGAGGACACACTCCTCTCACAGGCAGAACAAGGCAGGCGGCGAAGGCGACTCCGGAGTGACCTCCCCCTCCCTTGCCCAGTGGCACTGCCCAGGCGAGTCCGCCTCCTCCCGGAACCCAGACCAATCGATCGCACCCCCCGGTGCCTCGCGAGAGCTGAGGCGCAAAGAGCGGAGATGACCCAATATGGAACCAGCGCCAACCGCCCTCCTCTCTCGCGAGAGCGAGCCGCGGCAAGGGGCCGGAGCGCCGCGCGGGCGGCCTGGGACCTGGCTGGGCTTGGAGCGGGAGGTGGAGCTAGCAGGGTGCGGGGAAGCCGAGCGGAGTGCGGCGAGCCTGGCGCGGAGGAAGGGGGAGCTGGGGCAGGGCTGCAGGGCGCCGAGCTATTGCTGGGAGCATCGGGGACCTGGGCCAGGCTGGGCGGAGAGGCAGGGCACAGACCTGGTCATTTCTGGGTATTGGGGCTATTTTGCTCTCCTACATCAGAGGGAAGCTGCTCCTGTGGTTCTAGTGTCTCGGGATTAAGTTCACTTCCCCAGTGTGACTGACTTCTGCAAACTCAGTCCTAGCCCGCTGCCCTAGGGCCGCCTGTACGCAGGAGCCCAGGGAATAGTGGGGCGGATGAAAGCTGCTAAATCACCTCCCGCTGGAGTCCCCAGCGTGTTCTCGCTTCACTATGGCCCTGTCTTCTCGATTGGCGGAACCGCCTTTTTGTGGCTGGGCGGTGTACAGCGCCAAGGATCAACATCAAAGCAAGCAGCTGTGTACATGCTTAACTCCGAGCACGTGTTTGAGAATAGGAAATTCTTTGGGAATAGATTTAGGCATTTGCTTCAAAATGAAGCATGTCGTGAAATGCCCTGTGAAATGGAGCTCAAGCTTAGTGTCAGCACCAAATAATCAATGAAGTGAAGTGACTGACACAAGGTCACAGAACCAATAAATGGCGGTCAGCATTTGAAGTCGGGGGGGGGCTCCCTTTAACCGCTGGACCATGCTATCTGCCTCTTGAGGTGGCGCGTTCACTAAACTGCTTCTGAGGGACATATGCATGCAGCTGCATAAAGCGCTGGTTTTTTTGCAGTTACATAAAATTGGGTTTGAAAAAGTAGGTGGATGCAACAAAAACCAAAGAACTGCGCTAGAAGGGGCCATTAAAATACTGGGGCTGCCAAGGTGCCTGATCTTTTTGCTTCACTATGTAGCGTGCAGCGGATGAGAAGTTTTATGAATTGCACATGCACTTTTCTTCAGTATCTGTGCAGTATCCACAGCCACAGCCCCCCCCATGGGGTTGGAGAAGGGAGGGGAAAGGATCATACCCGGTTACCCCATGGGGTTGGAGGCGGGAAGGGAGGGGCTCAGACCTGGGCACCCCCTGGGGTTGGAGGCGGGGCTCAGGCCCCCGCGGGTGAGCTGTGGCAGTATCCCGTGCACCTCGCGCCCCACCCCGGGGTTGGCAGTTGGCGAGGCCCGGCCGCCCCCGCGAGTCTCGAGGCGGCGGCGGCTCAGGTTGCTGCGGGTGAGCGGGCCCTGGGCTCCCCCTGTTCCCGGCAAGCGAGGGGTGTGTCCCCGCCCGGGGCAGGGCCGGGCCCGGTAGCGGCTGGCAGCACTGGGGAGGGGGCGTGGGCGAGTCGAGAGATGGGCGGGAGAGGCCGAGAGGGAGCAGGGGGCATTCGGCCCCCAGCCCCTCTGAAGAGCTGCCCCAGCCACAGGGATCTGGGAACAAGGGTCCCATTCTTCCCCCGGTGACCCCAGTGAAGTGACTCTTGAGGGTGCTGCAGGGGAGGGGGTGGGGGGTGCTAACACTGCCATTGTGCCACTACTGCGCCGTGGACAGAGGACCTCAGCCTCCACCCCAGGGGCTTGGGTGCACAGGTGCTGGAACTGGGGGTGCTGCTGCACCCCCTGGCTTGAAGTGTTTTTTTCCCATCATATCCACGGATTACAGTTTGGTTCAATGGCTCTCAGCACCCCTGGCTTAGTCAGTTAAACATTCTCTTTCAATGAGACACTCCAGTTCTGTGACCTCCTTCTTCCCTTCAGTGTCACAGGTAATGACAACAGCTTTGATTTCACCCTCTCGCCTTCCCTGTTCCCACGTTTTTTGACTGTCCACTATCAGTGTGACCGCATGGAGCCAGATGCTGAGACTATCAGCGCTCCCAGGCAGCTAGGGAAGTACAGAATCAAGAGAGGCATATACACTGAAGAGCAGTTCCAGAAAAACTATGAAAGAAACACCCCCTCCCCAAGGAACAGGGACTTCAGAATCCAAGGAAGGGTCCAGTGCAGGTGAGTAATGTACCAGGAATTTGGCAGGTATGAAGAAGCTGAGGAGCCAATTCAGGTACCAGTGTAAAAACAGTTACTGACCCTCCTGCTGCCCACAACTCTACTACAATAAAGAGGTGACTGATACAAGCTGAATCAAAGCACCAAACTGTAGAGTCCCGTGCCTGGAGCAGGTAAGCAGGGCCATCTGTGTGTGTTTTGCCACCAAAGATGGAAAATGTTTTTGGTGCCTTCCAGACGACTGCGCAAAACAAAACAAAAGCCATCAAGCAAAACTGTTGAGAGAAAAAAAACACACACAAAATTAGGGATTTGGGACCTCTCAATGCAAAGATTTAGTGCTCCCAAATGTTGGTGCACATGGCATCACTCACCTCTAAGGCCAGCCCTGCACGTGAGTCAAGCTTACCACAGCACAGGGAGAGTTTCTGCCTACAGACCATAAAAGTCTCTGTTTGTTTCACAGCTGTGGTAATATGAGGCAGCTATGCATAGTGAGGAGGGATTCTGCGGATTTTTTCAGTCCCCCCCAGTGCTTCCTTCCACCCTAGCTGGCAGACACAAGGTTACATCTGGTTTTCCTGGCATTTGTGTTTGCTATTTTTGTTTAAATTCTCCCAAGTACCACTTTCAGTTCCCGCCTAGAGTAGAAAGAGACTAGGTTTCCTAAGAGTATGGCAGAAATTGCTGTACCTCATTCTCCCGCTCTAAGGTTCCCTCCTAGGATGGGCGAAGTGAGTGTGCAAATGCAGTATTAGTTAATGTAACCCCAGCCTGTTCTTCCCAGTAGGGACTTGCCCTGCCAGAGTACTCTTGGGATTGGGGTGTATACCCAAAGACTCAAAATACCCTTCTACGCTGAGATGCTGCAGGTGCTGACCACAAAGGACCCTCTTTCAGCAGCATCAGAGGATGTCCTGTTCTTCCACCAAGGAAAAATTAACCAGTCAAAGTTTGGAAACTCATTTGTCACATTCCCTTTAGTTTTGTTGTATCACTCTGTCACCCAGACTGAACTGTCCCCTGGGTTATGTTCATCTCCATGTTGTCTCAGGCTTTATTCTGTCAGTCATTGGGATTTATTTGGGTTCATCAGGGGGTTGCATGTGGTAGGTTTTCTTCGTTGGCATCTTTCCTTTCTCCCGCATGGAGATCAGGACAGGGGCTTCCTTTTGAAATATCAGTTATTGTTCTGTGGATTGGCCTACAAAGAGCACTATGAGTGGACTAGGTAAATTCCTTATTCTTGAGTCACTTAATAGAAGCACCTACATACCACTGTTCTTATAAAGAAGTAGATACCAAGTCTCCTGAAACGCCGAGTCTCGGCGTTCTGTTTCAACTGCTCACTAGAACTGAAGTGACTGCTGAAGCTTCACCTGCTGTTTTGTGACCCTGATATGACTTGAGGTTCAAAGCTAAGTCTGTGGGTCAAATTCAGCTTTCAGTTACACTGTTGTAAATCTGGAGTAATTTCACTGAGGTGAGTGGAGGCACTTTAGATTTGCATTGATGTAAATGAGAGTGCAATTTTATCCCTGGCCTCCTTTTCTAGCTCTTCCTTTACCTTTAGGAATAATCAGAAAGAAAAACATCGTTCACAGAGATCTCCATTAAGTAGCCATGGGTAGGAAGCTCCATCATATAAAATATAAAATATCTATATTATTTATATAGATATAAAATAGATATAAAATAAAAGATAGCGATCAAAGTACTAGAGCAAAGGTATCTAAGTTATTTGGAGGAGAGGATCGAATTCTGTTTAGTTATGGTCTGTGAGCTGGAGCTTACATTGAGGTCTGTGTATTACCCACTGATATCAGTAGGAGATTTGCACAGAGAGCAAGAGGAGAATATGGCCTTTATGTAGTAGCTCAACATTATTTGTTCGGTGCTTTATTATTTCATTAATTGAGAAAATCTGACCCCCTATAGGCCTGTTGTTTCTGCCTTTTGTTTCTCTTGCTTCCTCATCCTACTTTCACTGTTTCTGGCCCACTCCCCTATCTTTGTGAGTCTCCTCTGTTCCTTCTCTGTGTTTCATTCCTAGCTGCCAAACCATTGAACTTCACTCACTCCCCATGCTCCCATTCCATCCACTAAAATGATCAGTGATTAAATAGTTAATGTTGACATCAGAGTGTCATAACTGGACTTTAAAGTTGACAGTCCAATCAGATTAATAGGGAAGATGGAAGTTTACTCCTGAAAGTAATTGTATCAGGCTGTCTGCAGACTCGGGCAGATGCTGCATCGGTTACACTTGGTTCGTTTTGGAGTATTATCATTGCAGCCATGACGACTAGAAACTTGTTTTTTTTTTAAATGAAAGGTTAGTTATTAGAAACTCTGATAGAGACATGTGGACCATATAAATGCATCATGTGACCCAATGCACAGTCAGTCTGTGGAACTCATCACCAGGGGATGCTGCAAAGGCCAAAAGTATAACTGGGTTCAAAAAATAATTAGATAAGTTCATGGAGAATAGGTCCATCAATATCTATTAGCCAAGTTGGTCAGGGATCCAACCCCATATTCTGGGTGTCCCTAAACCTCTGCCTGCTAGAAGCTGGGATTGAATGACGGGATGGATTACTCAATAAATTGCCCTATTCTGGTTGCTCCCTCTGAAGCATCTGACACCGGCCTCTATTGGAAGACAGGATATTGGGTTAGATGGACCATTAGTCTGACCCGGTATGGCCGTTCTTATGTTCTTAATCCTGACTGCAGGCCATTAGTTTGACATCCCCATAGTACAGAATATAGTACAGGAAACTAATTTGACTGTTCCCTGTAGTAGATGGACTAGGGGACTTATAAGTCTTTTTCACCTCGTTTTCAAAGATTTTATCATTTTCAATTTTCCACCTTCATCAGAATAGCAGGAATCAAAGCACTGTCTTCCGCTTATCTGTGGTACCAAAAATAAGAAATCGGTATGTCCAGAGTTGGGGATCTTAATTCAAAGAGTAATGTGAGTGACACATAAAATGAGTGACACATAAAATGCTTGCTCTTGATTTGAATGGAATGCAAGGGAACCAGACATAGGGATCACTACATTGCATTCATATTATATGTCCACAGCGCCTGAAAGTGGTTAATCATAGCTCTATGCATTTTGGGCATAAAAAGGACAAAGGCCTGGTAAGGTGCTACAGAGGTGGAAATACTGAACAACAGTGTACACAGAACTTGTCTGGTTCCTTTCAGATTCTCCTGGGCAAGATTCAGGAAGATCATACTCAAGATGTTTCCTATCCTGAACTGGTTGTGTGCATATCGAGTCAGAGAGTGGTTCCTGAATGACATACATGCAGGCCTAAGTGTGGGGATGGTCCAGATTCCGCAAGGTAGGCAAAGAAAAATATTCTTGCATGTCTTCCCATTCCATCCTATTTTTATTCATACCTCATTTTTCCTCCATTCTCCCTAGGCTGATCAGAAGTTTATTCTCCAGTCATGTAGGGTCCTAAAGTGGATAGAGTTTGTATATGCATGCTTTTGTGTACATGCAAGTGCATGTTTTTTTTCCAGGTATGCATCTTGCATATATACACACATTGATGCGGGTATGCATGTGTATGTGTGCGCTTGCAGGATTAGTTTTGGGGGATGAATTTTAAAGTAGTTTTTCAGCTCACATGTATATGCTTGTGTACATTTGCCTATGCTTACCCTACTATGGAAGCACTGGTCATTGTTCCATAGTTAAGTTTGAGTTTACTTTTGTTTGTTTGTTTATTTGCTTAAAGTAGGGATTCAACCACTTTGTTATGAATGAAGAATACAATGTATTCTCCCCAAAGTTACAGCATTTACTCTTTGATTACAGAATACATTTTCTGAGAATTTACAATTAATGAGCTGAGATAAAATTTCTTAAACAACGGATGCTGTGAGAGGGGAAAAAAACTAATTTGTTTCTAAAACTTACTTTAATCTAATTTGGGATCACAAACACTAAAATGCCTTAATAAAAATCATATGGTTATTGCATGGTTTTACTACGGGCAGAATTAAGATTGTTTGGATGCCCCGACTGTTTGTTTCCATTCCTTTTAATATGTTTTTATTTTTTTAAAATTTAATGTGAACTCTGAATTTCCAGGATTTATAATGCTTGATTTTGGAATAATTGTAACAACCCTGTAATGTATTTTACCCTAAATTACTGATAAATACTTAGTCTTTACCCCCAGTCTTTAACATAGTTTTTATTGGGGAATATACAATGGGCTTCAAGTTGACATCAGATTTCCTTAACTGAATTTATAGCCTGCTATGTACAGGCGTGTACACATCTGCATACATATATTTGTACTTGTGCTCAGCATATAGTCTCATGCACAATATTTGACATACACAGAGATGCACGCATGTGCTCTCAAACAAATATGCATACACACGTACACCTTCTAAGATTCAGTATTTTATTAGTATTCTTTGTGACAATTAAAGTACAGTAGAACATAAAATCTTGCCAGATACACTTTGCTTTTAAAAATGTATGTTTCTCCTCCAGGACTGTCAGGAGTTTTGTTAACGAGGTTACCACTACCAATTGTCAATGGCTTCTATTCTGCATTCTGCTGCTCATTAACATATGTTGTATTTGGGACTTCGCGCCATATCTCCATTGGTAAGTTTTACTCTGCTCTGTGAATTGGGTCCCCAGGATTTATGGGGTCATGTGCAGAGTTGTCATTAGAGGGTGTGGGAAGTGCCTATATCTATCTTTGTCTCATCTTACTTGAGACAAATCTTACTTTAATCTTACTTGGTAGCATGGTCTTGGAGTGAGCATCCTGACTCCCAGTCACCTGCTTGGTTCTGACTTGTGTGATCCTGAGCAAATCACTTAGGACTCAATTGTGGACTACCTTGTATGCCCGCACAAGGGAGTAAGGTGTCCACTTACTTCCTTGCACGGACTATCCACATCACAGATACCAGCACAGAGGAGAGAGCCAGAATTCCATGGAAGAGTAATCAGCACCAGACACAGTAGGGCTTGCGCAGAATACTCTTCCTTCCTTCTCTCCCCCACCATCCCCGAGAGCAAGTGGGGAACCAGACTGAGTCACAATTTGGCTTCTGGTCTGCTCGCGGGGTCACACAGCTGCTTGCCATTATCGCATCCTTAATGGTTCTGCACTCTTCCTAATTATATATTCACACAACATACAAACACATGAGACAGAGAGATTTGTACAAGGAGATCAACAAACAAATGGATTGGAGACATAAATCTGTGAACAGAGCCCTGGCAATTATTTTTTGGCGATGGTTCTGATCCTAGACCTCCTTCTTTGTTTTCCCTTCCTTTCAGGTGAAAAGGTTGTCCACTGTATCACAGTAAGTGGGCATAGGGTGCCCTCTAGTCTTAGAGCCAGAGCTACACTTCCTTCTTCAGCTAACTTCTTTCACATTCACTCTTCAGTCTATTTGACAGCGGTAAAAGCTTGTTTAGAGTTTGTATTGAAATAATCTTTGGTCATGCATCTGAATGACTTGATAGTTCATGTTTGTGAGGTTGTAAATGTAGTCTGCTTTTGGATGATATACAGTATCAGGAATTTCATATACTTGGGAGGGATGTGAGTGAGAATCAGTGTTTGAGACTTGATTTTATACGTCTGAGACATGATTTTATATAGCTATTAAGAAGTGTGTGTGAATGTACACACACACACACACACAGAGAGAAAATAGACCTTCTAGTGCATGGGTGGGGGTGAAAGATGGACTTTTGGTTGCAGGGAATCATACAACCTTCTTCTCTGCTTCTGTTGGTCACAGGTTCATTCAGCATTCTGAATGCAATGGTGGCAGATGTTCTGAAGACGCTGAATTTCAGCCCTGTATTGACTGCTAATGGAACCTTTGCCAATTTCTCAGATGCAAATTATATGAAGAGTTACATGGAAGCCTTGACACTTACTGCATCAACAACATTTCTGACTGGGATCATCCAGGTAGAAGTTGCATTCCTTTTAGCTCCCTATGAATGTGGCCTTGATGGACATTGTACAAACCAGGGAACTAGAAATACCAAGAGGTTAAACTTTCTCAGCACATGTTTGAAATATATATTTTTTGCAGTGCATTGTACACAGGGCTCTAGTTCTTTTTCCTCTTATGATTTCCGACCAAGATATGTCAAGGTGCCTCTACCCCTTAACCCACACATTCAATTCATTTCCAAATCCTGGCACATCTTCCTCCATAATATTTCCTGAATCAGCATTTTTTTCTGTCCATACAGCAAGAACTGCTGGAAGCTGAGAGTGGCCGACGGGGGATGGATCACTCAATGATTGCCTGTTCTGTTCATTCCCTCCAAAACACCTGTGCACACACACCAATTGAATCTCTTTGCATCAATTTCAGCTTTTTGACTCCACCTTTAAGACTTTTTTTTGCTCTGACTCTCAGACCACTTGTCTGCTCTTGTCTCTTGCCAGTGATGCCTGGTAGTTTTGGTAATTTATCTGTGGATTTCCATGCTTTCAAAAGTTTGGGTTTCTTGTAAGTTTTAACCTTAAATCTGAATTTCCTACCTTTTCTAATAGTTTTTTTTTCTTAACTGCAATGTTCTTGTAAGGATTTACCCTTACATGTACTGATTTCTATACTGACTCTTAATTTTTCTTTAACATTGTTTTTTGTCTTGGAATTATTCCTAATCCATCAGATCAAAAGTGGAAGCCAGAGAATCTCCTTGTGTGCTACTGTATAGTTAGCGTTAAATGTTTTGTATTTGGCAGCCTGATTCTCCACTGCTTGCACCTTTATGTAGTCATTTATACCAGTACAAAGCGGATGAAAAATGCTGTCAGGCTGCTCTGGTAGTGTTTTACACTCATTGTGCAAAGTGGATGCAACAGGTACAAATGAGTTCACTTGGTGTAAAGCAGTGGAGAATCAGGCCTTTGGTTTATAAAGGACAAGGAGGGGGTTGGAGAGTTAATGATTAGGTTCCAAAGTAGCTGATCACTTAG
>NW_020664955.1:1307066-1314589 GCF_002925995.2 Terrapene triunguis | reverse complement strand
CTTAGTGTCAGGCTCAGTCCCCTTTGTGTCACCACTTCTCATTCCTCTCTTGCCTTCCTTTCAGTTGCTTTTAAGCTGCTTCTGCTTGGGATTTGTCACAACCTATCTCCCAAAGACCCTCATTGACGCTTACCTCACTGCAGCAGCGCTGCATGTCATCGTATCCCAGTTCTCCTTCATCTTTGGGATCGTGATCAACTTCCATATGGGCCCCCTGGCCATTTTCTACGTGAGTAAACCAAACACTTGGTGCCTGCCCCTTGGAGGGGAAGGGGATGAACAGCTTCAGAAATTAAGATAATTTCAGTATAAGCACATTGCTAGGGTAGAAATTAGGCAAGTCTCAACCGTAGCTGCGTTCACCTTTCCTAGGTGGGTGTACTATACAGTGTATGCAGATTTTCTGGATGCTAGGAGGAGAGAGGGGCTGGAGAAAGTATATTGTTGTCTACTCACTTTAGAAAATACAATGAGAAGTACAAAGCCATATTTGTGCTGTTTTTTTCTGTATTGCTCTCTATAGAAAACATATTTTTAAAATCTTGCTGTGTTCTTAGTAGCTGTCTCCCTCTTCCCATTAAAGATGCTTTTGTCACAGAAGGGCCTACCAGTTGAAATACAAGGGCATCCTTTGTCATCCTTTTAGAGAGTATGAAATGCCAGCTTATATAAAAAGCTGTAATACCCCCTTCTCATCCTCTCTGTGATGTTTCCCTTTCAGAACCTGTTTCATTATTGCATGGCTCTCCCAAAGGCTAATGCCACCAGTATATTGCTATTTTTGGTTGGCCTACTCATGCTGAGGGTCAGCAATTGTATCAAGATAACTTACAAGCACAGTCCTGTTGCATTCCCTATGGAACTTCTCCTGGTAAGTCTTCTCCATATATCCACTATGATAACTAAAATTAACAGAAACCAGCAAAGTCTCACTATGTGAGAGGCAACTTGGTCTGGTGGTTAGAGCATGGGGCTGTGAACCAGGAACTCCCGAGTCCCATTGTCTGCTCTGCCACTGATTTGCAGAGTGGCTTTGAACAATTACTAAATCTCTGCATCCCTGCCTCCTGAGGATGCTGTGAGGAGTAACTAATGTCTGTAAAGAGATGGGCGCAAACCAAAACACCATGTCTATCCTCTGGATCAGAGTTGGAACTTCTTATCTTTATTTATTGTGGGCAAAATTAGAACCTTGCATCTAAGCACTCATTGGGGTTTCTAAATCCGGATCTGAATCTGAACTTTCCCAGATGTTGGGGATGTTCAGACTCATTCTATTTTAGAGACAGGTTCCAGCTGTGGATTCAGATTTTGTTGTCATCTTTCATTTACTTTTTCTCTTTTTCTTTTTCCTCTCCTGAGTCTTTTTCTTCTTTTTAATGATCAAAAATATTAAATGTAAAAATAAGTTCAGAACAGGCTGAAAGGAAAACTCTGACCATTTTGCTCGGCCAGAAGTCTGAAAGTTCAGCGGGTCAGAGGTACTTTCCCCCAGGAATAAGGTACTTAGAGTCCAACTCTGATTGATGTTAGTGGAAGTTGAGGCCACTCAGCACTTTGTAGAATAGGGCCCATTTGTGACAATGGCCATGTCGGAATCCAGGATCAGAGATTGTAAACTGGTTTCCATCCTGCTTTATTATTAATTTAACAACTGGAGAAAGAAAACTTTAACTCTTTAGTGTTCAAAAATTGTCAAGTCAATAATAAAGTTGATTTTAATATCTCCTTATATAGGATGCCTCCCATACTGCCACATCACAATCACGGTCACCTGCAAGAAGCTCAGAAGTGCCAGTAGTAATATATTTTATTGAAAAGAACATTTTACAGGTTATTTCAAGATTCTCATATATTTCCACTTGCAGAAAGAATCTGTAGGTAGCTGCTGTAATTATTCCTGTGGAATTTTGAACATTCCATAGTTAAGTTATGATAGAATTTTGTGAGCAAGTCTTTAGCTTTCTCCTACTCTTCCATTATCACAAACTAGAAACTGCTTTTCTTATGGTATATTTCTTAAGGAAGTATTGTATAACATGTATGAAAAGACAGTCCCTGCCCCCAAGAATTTACTATCTATAATATAATTTTCCTGTTTTCTTTCCCAGATTATTACAATCACCATTATTGCTAACCATGTGCATCTGCATGCTGAATCCAGTATGCTTGTGGCCAAAATGGTTCCACACAGGTTGGTAATTTCCAGTTATGAATGAAAATGTACTCTTTTTAGAGAGGGAGAGAGGGAGATATGGCCTGCATTCCTTGTTCCTAGATGTATGACTTTGCATTTGGCTTTCTGAAAACATTTGGTTTGAATGGGCCCATCTTACCAAGTAATCCAAATTGTTCTGTATGTCTGCTCTGTCCTCACCATTATTTACCATCCACCAATCTTTGTGTCATCCACAAATTTTATTTTATTTATTTACATTTTTAGATTAAATTTTATTTTAAATTGTAGAGAAAGGTTCTTGTTTGTGGTTTCTGTTTTTGTTTTTCCAAATCTTTCCACCCCCCTCTCCCCGGTCATTTTTCTTTACATTTGGCTTTCCTTGCAATGGACTTAAAAGTATTTTACAGACATTAATGAACTAAACCTCACACTATCCCTGCAATCGAGATATTAAGTATCCTTATTTTACAGAAGTTGAAATTCAGGCACCAAGAGGTTATAGACGAGCAGTTGAAGCCAAGTGGAAAGTGCATTGCAGTGCAGGATATTTCTGAGAGGAGGGCGCTGGGTGAAACGCATTCAGCAATGATCCCTATTGCTGCTGAAAATAGGTGCAGTCTGTGCCCCCTTCATTGTGTGCTGCCAAGGGCAACATGTAGATAGGGGAGCCTAGACACACCCCAACCAGTAGCTCTCTCCCACCTCCCATAGGGCCATGAAATGCTCCTCTGTGTGTTAGCCAGGTTTCTGCCTAGTGCTTAAGGTAATGCTTGGCGTCCTGCCCAGCTCCTGTGGATATGCTGGTTGGAAAGAGGCTACCTGCATGCTCTTTGATCCACCCTCCATCTGCTGCTCTTTTAAACAGTATTCTCCACAAATTACTGACTTACATTTACTGTGCAAATACATTAAGGGATTCTCATGAGATAGCAGTGACCACCCCAACAAGATTCAGAGCATCTCCTGAAGAGTACTGAATGCCATCAGCTGAGGTCCTGAACAGGGGACTGTATGTAAGGCACAGAACAAGATTAAGACAATTTATTCTCTGCTATTCCAGGTTTCTGCCTCCTACGCTGCCAGACTTATCAAATTTGAGCAGGATTGTAGCCCATGCCTTCTCCCTGGCTATTGTAAGCTACTTCCTTCTCATTTTTGTGGGAAAGAGGTACGCTTGTATTCACAACTACAACATCTCCAGCAACCAGGTGAGAGCAAAACCTCACGTGCTTCCCAGACCAGCCGAACTGGACTTACTTGTCACTTACCAAAGCCATTAACTGGCTCGGAGTGTGGTGGGAGTCCCAGAGGCAGAGCAGAAATGCAGCCCAGTGGCTTTACAGCAACTCAGCTACTTTCCCAATGGGAGGAAGAGCACTGGAATCATAATTAGCTGAAGCAGCGTAGGAGTTGAGAAAGGCTAAAACAACGGGTGACCTCCAGCACTCTGCCTGAAACCAATCACATGTATATGGATGTTTGTTTGCCGCTGAAGAAAGATACATTGGGATATGGTAGAGGGGTTGGAGAGGCTGGGCTAAAACAGCTGCTTCTTCTACAACCTGACCTCTGTGTGTTCCTAATTGTGGGATGCACCCGCTGCTTATGTCAATGAATTTTGGAATCTGTTCAGAGAGCGGTGCCTATTCTACAGCACCCAAACATTAATAGCCAAGGTTATAAAAGGGCTGAATAGCCTTATTTCCTTCCTTTCTGTAGCCACCTGTTGGTGTAAGGATCTTCTCTGTCTGGAGTGATGATATGGGAAGTCTTTGGCCCCCAACTCCATTATTTCTAGTGTACTATAGTTAGTAACTAGCAAGCTTGCGCCATTTCATATTTAGCTTCTTACGAAGGCATTGAGATTTTATGAGGATGGAACTAAGGCAGGTAGGAAGTCAGCATGACTTCTTGTAGCCTTCGGGGAATACTTGCACCCCGCATTTGCATAGGTACATTGTGCTGTGCATGTTAATTGGGTGTCATTCATGCAGGGTGCTAGAGTTCACTCTCAAAGGACTCTTCTAGAAGAAGGAACTGAAGTTGTTGAGGTCAGTGCTTCAGGGATGAACATGTGGTACAATGAAAGGGAGCGCCGTAGCAAGCACTGCTTTTCAGAAGGTTCCCAAAGCTTAGCAGCACAGGCGGGCATCCCATAAGTGAGAGCAGACAGTAATATCACTCTTGGAAAAAAACCACAGTTACTATGATAAGTAAGTGTTGGGGTTGTGTGTTTTTGTTTTGGCTATGCTTTATAGGAGCTCATGACTGTGGGGCTATGCAATATCTTCAGCTCATTTTTCAAAAGCTTTGCTGTCAGCTGTGCTATTTCTGGGACTGTCATTCAGGAGAAGACAGGCGGAAAAACACAGGTGAGTTGGGTTGGTTGTATGAGCTGCAACACCTGATCAGGAGGTCAAGCTTCCAGACCCTCATCTAGGATCAATATAATTCCACTAGGGCAGGGTGGGCAAACTTTTTGGCCCGAGGGCCACATCGGGGTTGCAAAACTGTATGGAGGGCTGGGTAGGGAAGGCTGTGCCTCCCCAAACAGCCTGGCCCCTGCCCCCTATCTACCCCCTCCCACTTCCTGCCCCCTGACTGCCCCCCGCAGAACCCCCGACTCATCCAACCCCCCCTGCTTCTTGTCCCCTGACCACCTGTTCCTGGGACATCTCCCCCCGCCCCTAACCGCCCCCCTGGCACCCTACCCCCTATCCAACCCACCGCTCCCAGTCCCCTGACTACCCCAACCCCTATCCACACCCCCGCCCCCTGACAGGCCCCCCGGGTCTCCCACGCCTATCCAACACCCGTCCCCTGACCGACCGCCCCCAGAACCTCCGCCCCATCCAACTGCCCCCTGGGACTTCCTGCCCCTTATCCAACCCCCCTGCTCCCCGCCCCCTTACCATGCAGCTCAGAGCAGCAGGAGCTCGCAGCCCTGCTGCCCGACAGGAGCGGCGGGCCAGAGCGCTGGCGGCGCGGCGAGGTGAGGCTGCGGGGGAAGGGAGACAGCAGGGGAGAGGCCGGGGGCGAGCCTCCCCGGCCGGGAGCTCAGGGGCCGGGCAGGACAGTCCCGTGGGCCAGATGTGGCCTGCGGGCCGTAGTTTGCCCACCTCTGCACTAGGGCCTGTTTTCATCCAAGCAATTTACAGACTTCCGTAAACACCACTTTTCACAATTATGCCTGTGCAACGTTAATTCCGTCCCCGTATGCTTCTGCATTAACATGTAGTCTTTAATTACATGATCACATACTACTAGTTTTGCAATATCTATAGCAGAACACGATAGGTCATCTACTTTTGCTGCTGCTCCTGTACTAGGGCGTAATAGTGGTGGTCTTGCAATCAGAGGCACACAATTTCCTTTGCCCCTTTCCTTACTTGAAGGAGGTCTCAAATCCCCCTGCTTATATTGTTTGTGGGCAAATGGTCCTTCAGCTGAAAAGAAGAGTGTATCTGAGTGGTATACAATGTCACCAGGCTCTTTCAGAATTCTCTGAACGGGATTAGGCCAATGGGATGAGCAGCCCAGTGAAAGCTGATGCTTCGGAGGTGGAGGGTTTGACAAAGCAATAGTACTTTTGAAGTACTATTTCCCATTGTCCCATGAAATCCTTCATTAGTTTCTTACCTCAATAAGATGCGCTGCTGGTGGCTGTACAAGCTTTGATATCTGAGGAGCTTAGCAGAGGAGCAACACGTGGTAAGCTCCAGAATGCATCTCTAACACAATATTTGTGTTCAGTTTGCAGCACTAATTGGAGCATCCATAATGCTAGTGGTAGTGATGAAACTAGGACACTTTTTCCAGTCTCTGCCTAATGTAAGTGAATTTGAAATAGAATGTAAGTAGGCTGCTCCCATAACTAAGCATCATACAGAAGTCTTCCAGAATGCATTAGGGATTACACTACAGTTAACGGTTTCAAGGGATGGGACCAAACCAAAGTCACAGATTCAAACTCCCCTAAACTTTATAGGGCCGAAAATCCAGATAGAAAATTTTGCATCTCAGGCCCATTTCTGGTTGTTTAGAAAGAGCTTGATCTCACTGGCTGAAGCATAAATGAAACTTCATAGCCAGAATCCATCATTTAAAAATAAAGGTTTCACTTATTATCTTAGTCCCCTATCTTGCAAACTCTTACACCGAGTAGTCCCATTGAACTCAACGGAGTTATACACTTCCATGAAGTACTCTTAGACATAAATGTGTACATGTTTGTAGGATTGGTGCCTTAGAGACTTCACTAAAGGACACAAAACCCTCCAACTGGAATTTGGTTTTAGTATGTCTGGTACCAGCTTGGACTTTGAGATTTATTCCAAAACCAAATGGTCTCCTAAACTGCCTCCCCCAGATCTTTCATTGCCATATGAGACTATAATAAAATATTGTTCTTCAGACACCCATTTTTCCATTTATCTCTTAATATTTCCTCTGGCTCTCCCATTCTTTTGAAAGTTTTACTTAGGGAACTGCTGAGGCCGAGCCATATTTCCCAATGTCCCCTGGCCTCTCTGTAAGGCCATGTCTGCACTAGCATTTATGTCAGCAAAACTTTTGTCGCTCAGGGGTGTGAAAAAACCACACTCCTCAGCGACATAAATGTTGCCAGCATAAGCGCTCCTATACACAGCGCTATGTTGGCAGGAGACGCTCTCTCACCAACATAGCTATCGCCACTCGTCGAGCTGGTTTTATTGTGTCAACAGGAGAGCTCTCTCCTGTCTCCATGACGCAGCTACATGAGCGCACTGACAACAGCACAGCTGTATTGATACAGCTGTGTTGCTGTAAGCTTGTAAGTGTAGACATGGCCTAAGATGGGAAGACCAAGCCCTTTCCCAGAACTAGCTGACAAATTGGATGTTACCCACCCCCAATTCTCTTGTCTGCATTAGGAGAAAGGGGTGTTTTTGACAAATGGTGTCAGACGGCTATGTGTTGTCCGTGCTAGCGGAAAGCACTCCTTATAGAAGCAGTATTTTTGTGGTGGCAATGTGGCCCTCCCTTAGTGTTTCAGGAGGCAAAAGCATATTTGCTGTGGTTTATTGAAGAGTACTGCAGTGGAAGTTCACACATTTCAACAGACAATGTAATAATATTTGCAGACATTCCTGTGAAATTAGACAAGAGATTATACACAAATTTAATATGGGTTTACAGATCAGAAGAAAATTGTTAGTTATATTGTGATCGGTGTCGGTCCACCTACCCGCTAGGGGGCGGTGGGGAGCTACGACGTCACTGGCCGGCCTGGGTCACGCCTCTGCCACTGGGGAATTAGCGGCGGGAAGGACGCCAGCCAGTGTCTGTAGCGCGCCCCTCAGGC
>NW_020664955.1:1301986-1307056 GCF_002925995.2 Terrapene triunguis | reverse complement strand
GTAGCGCGCCCCTCAGGCAGGGGAGCGCCGGCACAGGTCAGTAGCGCGCCCCTCAGGCAGGGGAGCGCCGGCACAGGTCCCGGCATGGGTCGGCCGGGTAGGGGAACGCAGGCCCACCCTACACCACTGCATTCCAGCCCAGGGCCCTGACAGTGGCAGGACGAGGGTCCCACCACTGGGTCAGCGGGGTCCTTCCGCTATATAGACTCACCACTGTGCAGCTCTGTCCCTGGGCTACTTCCTACCCGATTGCTCGTCCGAATCCCTCTGGTCCCGCCAGTGCGTCTGGCTAGTCCGCTGTTGGCAGCTCCAGCTCCCCCTCGGGCTCAGGCTCCTCCAGCTCCTCCCGGTCCTTGGCTGCTGGCAGCTCCAGCTCCCCCTCCGTCTCCTCCAGTCCCTCTGGGTACTCGGCAGCAGGCAGTCCTGGCAGCCCCAGTCCGTCCTCCAGGTGAGGTTTCCACTGGTCCAGGACCTCCCCTGGTGTGACAGCAAGGTCTGAAGGGAGCAGTCTGCATCTGCCTCCCTCCCTGGTGCTGCCCTGACTGAGCTAAGGGCCGCGCCCTTTATACTTCCTGTTCCACCCCTCCCCTTCCGGGGGGTGGAGCGAGCTTGGCCTGGCCCCGCCCACTCAGGCTGAGAGAGCGGCCCTTTACCCTCAGGTTCGGAGGGCAGCCACCCTGGCTCCCTACATATATGTATACACGGTAATTACTGAAATGTAGATATTTTAACACCTTAACTTAGCAGTTCATCTAGCCGTGGTCTATGTATCCATTTCATAGCATGTTTAGAGTCCCATAACGAATTAACAGGAGAATAAATGCTATTTTTCTCTGACTCCCATAGGCTGTACTAGCTGCGATTGTAATGGTCAACATGTTCCCATTTCTTGAAAAATTTATGGACATCCCCACCCTGTGGAGACAGGATAAGTATCATTTTGTAAGTGGGAAAGACTCACACAGGGATTTGGGGCGGGGGAGTGGGGAGGTGCTTTCAGGGAAGGATGCAGAGCAAACAATTCAGGTGCTCTTGGAAAGATGGTCCTCTGATGCACAGAGGTTGAATTACTGAAAGGGGCTGTTTGATGCAGTGAAATAGTTTTACAAATTAACTTGCAATTATTTCAATATAGGCCAAATTGCTTATGGCCTCAAAATGTTAGGGGAGGGAAACTGTTCAGGTACTATGTGGGTGACTTCAGGCTAGTAGAGCTGGATGTTTGTAAGGAAACAGTTCTCACCTGCACCCAAGCCAGCCCACGTCCTCTTTCACCTATAGATTACTTTGTATCCTTTTTTTTTTTTATAAAAAGAACAAATATATTGAACAAAGTTTCTCCCAAAATAAAATATATGTAATGAAAAAATCAACAAAATTATCTCCACATATGTTTGAAGTAGACAAATGTTGAATGCTCAGATCCCACAGTGATGAGCATGGTATACATACCTATCTGATAAATAGATAAACTAGGTGTGATACCTCCTTTAGTGTTCTGCGTGTTAAGGAAAGGAAACTTAGCTGAGGAGGTTTGCTTCCAGATCATACATCCTGTTTTCACTACTCTTGGCCAATGCTGTGGTTTTGGTAGCTGGGACAAGAGAGGCCCATAACTGTAGTAGCCTGTTTATATATAAACACTATAAAACTTGAGTAACCTACTCCTTGGCAAGGCTTATAGCTGGAAACAAGATTTTCTAAAATTCTTTGAACCTAGATCATTTCCAGCTGAACTAAAACAGCTTATTAAAACATTTCAAAAATATATTAGCTGAACTGTAATTTATTCAAACACATACTGGTGTAAAAGCAGCCTGTAACCTATAGCCAACCTCTCACTTTAAATGCAGGATCTGCTTTTAAAAAGTGTTAGCCAAGTAGATCCACACAGTAGGTGGAAGTGTGCTCTTGGTGACTGAACTACTGAACCTATAGGAAGCAGTGTCCATTGGAGCCATGCTGTCTTCCCACCATGTGTGGACACACATCCCCTCTCCCCTCATGCAGGATTCTGAGCTCAGAGGAGCATGACCCCAATTGCCATTTGATACCTTCACATCACTGAAACCTGTTAAGAAGGCTTGAGATTCCAACTGAGCATCAACTTTTCATCCTCCTCAGATTGTGGAGACTTTGGTGTTGACCTCTGTCAATACTCCCTGGAAAGGATGGAGCATCTGGGTCACTTGTGCCTCCATTTCCAACGAGAGTGGTTGTGTTTTCTTCAGTTGACCAGAGCAGGGTTCTTTCCCCTGTTACTCCACTCCAGGATTTAGCACATGAGCGCCTTCTGGGAGAGACTGGGTCTTGGTACCCAGGGACTCAGTACAGTTTTTCTGCCACTGGGGATGGCGCTCCAGACCTGTGTTGGGAATTCTCAGCACCCTGTCTCAGCCAGGCCTTCTCATCCTTCTAGTCCTCTTGGTGTAGGGCACAATTATGTATGCAAACTTGGATCCCCTTGTAGTTGCACATAACACTGCCACTGGTGTATTATGGGCTTTGGATTCTGCATCCTCAAATGTATGGTGCCTGTATATTTGGTGGAGTAGGGGGAGTAAATCTATCAGCATTGGTAGCTTGATTCTATGGTTGAGGTTCTGAAGCCCAGTGCTTTGATCCCTGTCTGTCACCACTTCCAGGGTAGAAATGTTCCAGGAGTGAAGTTGAGACACTTCACCTGCTATCATTTCTAACCTCTACTTTCATACAGCAACCAAATGAGCTGCAGAGAAAAGCCAGCCAGAGATGCCATGTGGTAGGACCAGCAGCAGCCAAAGCAGGGACCTTCTGGCCTTTGGACAGTCCAATCACAACTATAGAATGTTTACTGACTTTCTCTGCCCTATGCTGATTGGCTATTTGCTCCAGCCCTCCACTCTCTTCTCACAGTATCTTCACCTCAGCTTCCCTTCACACCTTTTCCCCTGCCCTGTCCCCTTCTCCTTCTTTCCTCTCCCTTTTCTTTCCATTTAGCTGATCCCCTCCTAAGTAAACCCACCAAATCTCCCCTCTCAAAAATGTTGCAGAACCAACATGATGTTTGCAGCCATCACATAGTTCATTCTGCTGTGTTTGTGTAGCGCCTAGCATGTGTTCCTGGGCCATGACTGGGGCTCATAGATGCTGTTGTAATACTACTACTACTACTAATATAATAATAAATCTAGCTTAAGAACATAAGAATGACCGTACTGGGTCAGACCAAAGGTCCATCCAGCCCAGTATCCTGTCTTCTGACAGTGGCCAATGGCAGGTGCCCCAGAGGGAGTGAACCTAACAGGTAATGATCAGGTGATCTCTCTCCTGCCGTCCATCTCCACCCTCTGACAAACAGAGGCTAGGGACACCATTCCTTACCCATCCTGGCTAGTAGCCATTAATGGACTTAACCTCCATGAATTTATCCAGTTCTCTTTTAAACCCTGTTATAGTCCTAGCCTTCACAACCTTCTCAGGCAAGGAGTTCCACAAGTTGACTGTGAGCTGTGTGAAGATAGTGCTTGATGGTGCTGCCCAGAAAAGTTCAACTGAAAAGTCATTAGGGCCTTTCTGAGGTTTACAGTAGCTCTGCCTAAGAGAAGCCATCCCAAGTACATTCATCAGTACAGGATGCAGCTGAATTATTGGTTTGACTGAGTGAATGCTGCTGTCTTTGGTGGCAGGTTACATGGGGGCACTGTTTGTGTGTTCTACTTGTTTGAGCTTTTCAGCAGCTAATATTGTTCTCCCTGCCTCTTATTCAAAGGTTATTTGGATTGTGACTTTTGCAGCCGTTCTGTGTCTTGGTCTCGATATCGGCTTGGTCATCGCAATGGGATTCACCTTCTTCATCATCACTGTTAGGTCACACAGGTACCAGGTCTTGTTACCCTCAGAGCAGGGAACTAAGTTTACCTAAAGTTGTTATTTTGGGAATAGCAGTATGTCACAGTCCAGTACAGAAGTGGTTTTGTGCTTGTGGGGTAAACCCTTCGGTTAATGTTTTTCTCAGGTCTAATGATTTCCCATCTGTGCATGAACTGGTACATTTTTGGGAATTTAACCTCCTAGCCTAGCTGATGGACTATCCATTTGAGCCTCTGGAAAGGGTGCCTCTGTCACCTGACTGAAGACCATTTATTGTGACAGTAACATCAACCAGGAGATTCAGCGAACTGCTTGCTTTAATCACCTACCCTTCATACACAGTCTTCCATAAGAATAAGGTGGTACACTGTGTCCTCATTCCAAGATTATCCCTAAAGTGGTCATTGATATTCACCTGACTCGGTCCAGCAACGTATCTTTCTTCTCACTAAATGCATTCACTGCCAGGGGAGATCAGCTTACTCAAGTTCGACCCTTCTCTACTCCTGTAACAGAACAAAACTCTTCTGTAAAATCTCCCCGTGTGCCCTCTCCCCCACCCAGTTATTTAAGGTTTACATTGATAGACTTATGGGACAGATTATTTCTTCCCAGTGATTATCAAAGGACATTAAATTCTGTACAGAGACATGCTATGAGCTAGCAGGTATCCCAGTCCTTAAAAGTATCAGAACACATTTATTGAGTCATAGAGTTTAAGGCCAAAAGGGACCACCAGATCCTCAAGTTTGACCTTCTGTATATCCAAAGCCACTAAATACCATCCAGCCACCCCCATACCAGGCTAACAACCAGAATTAGACTAAAGTATTACAGCCCTCAGTTGAATTGATCCAAGGTGGCTTCTAAGGCATTCCTTCAGAATGTCACAATTATGAAAATATTTCTGTGAAGCATCATTTTCGTGACCTAGCCTTGACATCTAATGAGCACTTTGGGAGAGTAGTTCTGGATAACTGTTCATTTAAATATCCTCCCCATTCATACCATGTTGGCAGTTTGTTACTGCTTGTGAATTTCCCAAAAGTGGGGACGTGTACTGACAATACTGTAAAGCATGAGAAAAGTTACCAGGAAATGGATTTCTTTGAGTACAGTGTCACTACACACTGACACTAGCCACGCTCTAGATCAGGGGTCGGCAACGTTCGGCACGCGGCTCGCCAGGGTAAGCACCCTAGCGGGCCGGGCCAGTTT
>NW_020664955.1:1286893-1296986 GCF_002925995.2 Terrapene triunguis | reverse complement strand
CTTAGGAACTGCTTTTCATAGGGGAAGAATATGGTGCATAAAACCTCATAAAACTGTTTCTGTTTTAAAAAATGGAATATAAAATTAGTCGCCCACATTCCAATGGTAATAAACAACTTCAAGACGTGCAGGACTAGGCTAACAGAGCACTTCCAGGGTAGTTGAAGGTACTCTGCTGACTACATCCAAAACTTGCATCAATCTCCTACTAATTTATATACTGTTGTGACTTAGTGCTATATTTAGTGTAAGTTCAAAGGTATTTCTACCATGAGAGAGGAAAGATATCAAATGATTTACCATGCTGTCATAACTGCAACAAGAGAAATTCTACCTTCTAGACACAATTCTCCTAACTGTCTTTACTCTCCACTTTACCATTCTAGATACCCTATACTGAGAAACTGGTGAAGCGACTTCATAGGGATAATGAGTCTTCATCGTCTTCCCTGAATTTGATACGTTGGTCAAAGTTTGAAAGCAAGCACAGTTCTGGGACTCTCACAACAGGAATGTCGCAAACACAGCATGCTCAGTCCACAGCCATCAGGCTCAGGGCAGCAAGACCTGAGACTGGAAAGAAGAAGGATGAAGGGAAGAGGACACGGCATTCTTCAGACCTTGGAGTAGATACTTCCACAACTCTATTGTGCCAGGAACCAGTACAGTTGCAGTCCACGGAGTTTTCAACATATCCAGTCCACACTATTATTTTAGACTTCAGCATGGTGCAGTTTGTGGATTTGCAAGCTTCAGACTTACTGAGGCAGGCAAGTCACTTCAATGCATGTAAAAGCAGAAACTGAAGTTTGCCCACAATCAGATGCTTCCCATTACCCTAAAGTTACCTATTATATAAGCACCTGTACCTGTTCCTGTTGACTTTAATGGGAGCAAGACCGATCTTTGTATTTTCACAAATGTGTAATTTCGAAGATCCACATATATTCCCTGGCTATTGTTTAAAGGTACACTGTAGATCTAAAAAAACACACGCAAAAATGCCTTTACCTGAGTCACTAACAATATCTGAGATTATTTCAACTCAAATCACGTTTTTAATCTCTCATTTAATTTTCCCCATTTCTGCTGTTTGTTTTTTTCCCTTCCCACAGCAAACTGGAAGCTTTGGCATATTTAGGTAGTGCTGGGTGCCTGTTGTTTTGGAACTTCAGTGCTTTGTACTTCATTACAGCTTCCAGGAGGAAATCCTGTTTGGGACAGTCAAAGTGCTGATTCTTGTTTCCAAAGTAGGAGAGGCTCAACTCTCTCATTCCATGAGATGTTTTATTTAAAATGTTGAGATATCCCTTATTGTAAGTTAGCATGTTCTTACATGAAGTCTTTGTCTCTAGCACACGTGAGCATTTTTGGTTTGTCTGGACATTTAAGAGTTATCTTAGTCCTAGACAGAAAGAGTAGATATAAAAATGTCTGTTCTTTCTGTTGGCATTGGTTTGTTGTTGTTGTTGTTCATTGCAGCCTTACCTACTTTTTCTTTGGGACATCTCTTTAGCTTCAAGTGAAAATCCTGGCAGGTAGTATCTTTAGAGAAAATAAGTTACCTGTAGCTGTGCTTCTCTGAAGATACCATGTCAATGGGATTCTCCTCAAATATTAAAGATGATTTTTAATGAGTTTCTCTACTTACACTTGACCTGGATTTTCAAAAGCAACTAATGATTTTAAGGGCCTCAATTTTGAGGTGCCCAACTTCAGGCACCTTAATTATAAAGGGACCTGATTTTCAGGGTATGCTGAGCACCTGCCCTGTAAAATCAGGTCCCTTTTAAAATTTAAAGTGTCTCAAGATGGGCACCCAAAAACAGAGGCACTCAAAATTACTGCTTGTGTTTGAAAATGTAGATCCTTATTTCCATTGTTTACTCTGGGGCATATTTTGTGTGTGCACGCGCATGTGTGGGCGTTGAATCATTTCCAATTGGCTTAATATGGGAGCTGTACAACCAAAGCAACTGATTTGAATACTGGGAAGGCCGAATTTATATCCTGCAGACTGTGGTACATGATGTCCAATATGGGACCTGGCTCTCTGGAGTCAGAATTCTTTGAACTGTGAGAGTTCAGCTGGTCTTGCGCTGACCTAAGACCCCGGACTAAGTCTTCTAGAAGAATGGTATCTTCAGAGAAGCAGAGTTATAAGCAAAAGCTTTTTCCCCCTTGTATGTCCTGCCTTCTGGTGCCAGGGCCATTCCTGCATAGAGCATGAGAGTGGCACTGATATTAATACAGGATTCTCTCTACAGATGTTCCACATGTTTCAGAATATTGGCATTTCGGTCCTGATAGCCAGCTGCCACCGTGAGTATTGTATTGGTAATGCTGTATTTAGCCACTTTTTGTAAGAAAAAGATAAGCTTTAAACCTCGGTGAAATGCTTTAACTGTGCTCCTTCTTGTGACCCTGTCTGCACTGGTGGTGGTTTTTTTTGTTTTACAGTCTCTGTAATAGCAATCTTTGAGAAGAATGATTTCTTTGATGACTGCGTCACCAAAGCACGGTTCTTTCTAACGCTGCATGATGCTGTGCTGGCTGCTTTAGAACAGAATCAAAGGCCAGAGACTGTGGAACTCAGCATTGGAGAGCCTGAACAGGAGTTAGATGAAGGGCTCACAGAAGAACAGAAGGTGTGGTACTCAGTTTAAATCTAGATGCTGCCTAGTGATCCTACAAGGATTTGAAGGTGTAAGCATAGAAAGGCAGTTTGAGCTAGGGGAATGAGTATGGGCATATGGTAGCCCAGGGACTCCTGGGTTCTAATCCCATCTCTTACATTGACTCCCTCTGTGATCTTGGGAAAGTTACTTAATCAGTCTGTCCCTCAGTTTCCTCACCTGTAAAATGAGGCTAATAATACTGCCCTATGTTATAGCCTGTTGTATTAATTAATGTTTGTAGAGCAGTTTTGAAGATGTATAGTGCTGTGACCAGGTGCCTTTTGCAGTTTGATTTAAAACAAATTCTACACACTGTGTAAAGTCAAACTTATCCCCTTCCTGGGGATTGGCTTTAACAAAGAAATTAACAATAAGATAAAGTTCTGTTAAAACCTTTTCCCAAGCTTGGCTGCTCTTAGGATTCCTACCTCAGGGACTGCTTAGCCCACAACCTAAATTCTCTCTCTCCAAAAAACCTCTGCTAGCTCTCTGATATGCAGTTGAGATAATGAAGCATTTGCAGTATTGAGTCATCAGAAACCACTTAATCCATTCCCAGCAGGATCAAAACGTGCTAGCAAAGTGTAGCAGTTTCAGGAAAACAGTACCACCCTGTAACAGGCTATATGTATATGCTAAGCATTATTAAACCCCAAGGAGTGAGAGGAAAGGCCTGATTCTTCTCTCACACTAGTGTAAATCACGAGCATGAAAGTCAATGGATTTACACTAGTATAAAAGTGGTGTTAGTGAGGAGAATTGGACCCAAATTGTTTAGGTCATATAGGAGTAATGGCATGAAACTAAGCAAAGATAAATTTAGAATGAATACCAGAAAAAGTTCCTAGTGATCAGTTCTGTCAGCAGCATATCACTAGAGAATATATTGTTGAGGAAAAATCATGCCTTGACTGTGGGCTATGTTGGGTGACAGAGAGAGGGACTCAGTGTGAAAAGTCTTTTCATCTTTATACTCTGATCTACAGAATTAAGGTAAATCAACTGGACTATACATTTTCATGTGTTGTCACATTACACCCTCAACTGCTGATGTTGAAACTGACTAAGAAGCTGGCTAACTGGGATTCCACTTGGATTCTTGCCAGGTTTCAAATAATAATATTTGTAAAGTAGTACTCAAGTGCTGAGTATTAACCAATTAATTCTCACAGGAATGACTTATCTACTTTCCCTGGTAGATAATTAGGTAAGTATTATTCTTTAAAGATCACATCAGCGCAGGTTTCATAGTCCTTAAAAAATATTCACAGTGGCTAAGGGTGACGGGAGGTATTTTGGATATTAGAAGTCAGTCCCTATTTTCCATACCCTCTGATTTTCCCAGGAAAAAAAATCCTTTAGACATTAAATTCACCTTGCTTAAATTCAAACCAAAGATGAATTTTGGAAAATTTTCTGTTCGCTGTAGGCCAAATCCTGAAGTCTTTAATTTGGGCAAAACTCCCACTGAAGTCAATGGAAGTTTTGCCTGCTGAAAGCCTTCAGAAATTTTGGCTTATCTAACTGACAACAGTACAATGCGTTATTGTCTTGCAATGAAGACCACTCGTATTCAGGAAAGATACCATGACACTTCTGAAAAATCAAGGAACTAATCCCATGATCCTTGCCTACTTAGATAAATTCAGCCTCCCTTCACTTATCCTGCAATTTCAATTAGATGCAGCATTTTTTTTTCCACTTCCCTTCCTAAACTGTTGTATACTATTGATGTGTGCTGTTAAACAACTAACCCCTGGCCTATACTACAGAATTACTTCAGTATAACTACTCAGGGGTGTAAATAATTAATATCCCTACCCTGGAGCGATGTAGTTATACTGACCTGAGTGCCGGTGTAGACAGCACTATGTTGGTGGGAGATCTTCCGCCAACATAGCTCTTGCCTCTCGCGGAGGTGGATTATCCTGTCGGTGTAGCGCATCTTCATGAAAGCGCTACAGCGGACAGTGATTTAAGTGTAGACCTGCCCTCACTCCTGCTTTCCCCCCACAAGAGGTTGCTGCACTTCATTGGTTGGTAAAGTGACCGCTATGTATGTATAGTTTGTGGTGCCACCTTGGATCCTTTTGGATGAAAAGTACAATGGAAGTGTAAGACGATATTATTATTACGGTGAAATACATCATTTTTTGTGTATGTTGGCAGGGGGTGAACCAGTATGTGAGTTATGGCGAAGATGGTCTTGTTGGTGACATAATTTTAGTGCATCTCCTCTTGGCTGCTAGATCAAGGACCCTGTCAGGGCAATTCAGAAGTTTTATTCTTTTCTAAATTATTGCTGGATCACTTCAGTCTTATCAAGGGAAATGCAAGGGAGCAGGGGGGCTTTTCATTCCAATATCTCGCGCATTGTGCAGCTCACTAGAAGGCATTGTTTGTGTGTTTCAGGAGAGAAGTCTGCACTCCGGTAACAACAAAGATATTTCCTCTTTAAAGACTACCAGGAGCGAACTCTTAAATGAAGAGCCAATATCCGATCTCTTCCGCACATATTCACTCCAGAGTGAAACAGAGATGAACGTATTCCAACAGTATGATGCTCCACCCCCTGAGCCAGGTGACAGAGATGAGTGGGAGCAGAAGTGGAAATATGCCAGAGATCCCTGAGATGCACAAGAGCTGACAGGGAATCCTAGTCCAGTAAATGGGGAGAGGTGCTGATATAGCACAGTTCAGGTAGTTCTTGCCTGCATTTTGGTGGGGTTTTTTGCCTTTGTCTCTTTCGAAGTTATTGAAGTAGCCAACTAGCCAGTCCATCCAATGGTTCTGCTGGTTTAAGGAAACTAGCACAGTTTATGAAGTTACCCTTCAGGACTTTCAAACAGAGGGATTATTTAGCAGCAATTTTAACCTTTGTAGTGAATTAACTATAAAACTTGGAGCCATTAAATGAATTTTTACATGTTTCTGAAATTCTTTGTAGTTTTTTAATGTCCTCAAACACGGCACATCTTTTGCATGTTGTTTTTTTTAGGGACTAAATCTCGTTTGCAGTTTTCAGCAGATTGCACACATGGTATTTCATTAACCTCAGATGCATGCAAAATGAGGTGACACTCTTGAACAGTGTTTCTCAACCTTTTTGATACCAGGACTTGCTGCCTTCCTAAACTCTGTCAGGGGGATCTCAGGGACCGGCGCCGGTCCATGGACTTGGTCATTGAGAAACACTGCTCTAGAAGAAAGCATTTCATCACTGATACTTTGCTAAAGTTGCCTAGTGTATTCAGTAAAAACTCAATACTTTGACTTTTTTTCCAGTCCTGCTAATACCTCCTGCCAGTGAATTATGTTATTTGCTTCTCTTTTTGGTAGACATTCACTGAGACAGCAACAAATGGAGACATTTAGTTCAGTTTCATTATTAAGAGCTGAAAAAAAATGGCTTCTTTAGAATAAGATATAGGTGGCAAGTGGAAAAAAACAAACTTCTCAGTTGTATTATCTGAGTACCAGCTTCATACTCAATAGACTGGTGAAACTGTGACATCACCATAATGGCACATGCTGGGGTTTTATTTGGAACAGGAGCAGTCTTGCTATATCAGGGATGCACATCTCAAGACCCTACCATGTGCACATTCAGAGAATTCTTCCCTGGCCTCAGTACCTAGAGTAAGGATTGAGGGTGAAATTCATCAGCACAAGGTCCATGTACCATTTAAGTCCCTTTGTGAGACCATAAATTAGATTTAAACAATGCATAGTCCCTGTACTGGTCCTGTGCTCCAGCATGAATTTCGCTCTTTGAGAGCATCTCCAGCCTCTGCTGTGTGCATGGTGCGGTTTCTCCATGTGGAGCAGTAGCAGGGAGACTATATAGGACTCCTCCACTGCTGGGCTGTTCCTGGCGGTTAAGTTTTAACTATATGTGGGTGCATAGAAATGTTGATATTTAATTATTTGTAATGTCACTTGCATTAGTAAATCATCCAGACTTTTAAAATTTAAATTCTTACGGCTTCCAGGGAGTTTCTGGAGGAAGGACATGGTACTGTATCTGTGTAAGGTGAAACGGTAAAAGGTTCTTACAGTGGAAGAAGCTTTCAGTCTCACAGCTCTGATACTTGTGAATGGAGCTTTAAATTCTTCCTGTTTTTCTAACAGTGTTGAGTAACTCTCATAGTACACAGGCTTCCCTTGTGGTGTTTCTGTACAGTGGCTTCAAGTCAAGTCCCTTCATGAGTGGCAGCTCCAATCAAAACAGAGCAATACAAAATTTACAACAAGCAAGGCCTTAATTTTCAGAATCTATGGGTTGTACTGTGGCATCCTTGACTCAAGATGAGTGATGCTACTAGCCCTTTGCAATGCAAAGAGCCTTCCGATTGCAAATTTGGGAGGAGTACTCTTGGCCTGTTAACCACCCTTGCAAAGAATAAATAATACCAGCAGCAAAGGTGTGACTATGCCCTTTCCACTCCACAACTGGTGCACTGATGTGCTAACTTCAAACATCAACATGATTTTAAAACAGTTCTAAAATATATGTGTATTAATTATGCAAGGCATGTACTTTTCAGTTAGTGGGAGTCCAGGCACTTTCTTATTTCCTGGTCTTTTTCTTGTCTAGTCATTGCAATGCCTTAACACTAATCCCAAAACTGTACACAAGGTTCCTGTGTTTAACCAAGGCACAGATCACCCGGTAGAGTTTTGTTGTGTGAGAAAGCATATACCTTGCACCAATACCACTTAAAAGGCAGGGCAATGGAAGTCAGGGTCCAAAGGTCTGTCTACACAATCATATGCTTGTAACCAGGTTGTGACAGTCTCGTCTGACCCAGTTACAACAAACACAGTTGTGTTTTGTTGACACTGCAACTTTTTTCACACATCACCATGAACTATGTATGTGCTACCATGCTGTTTAACTGTTTGTATCATTGTGTGCTGGGGAAGTCTGGGCATAGCACCTAAATAGGAGATTCAGGTCCTGAATTTCCATTGCTTTGTACAATATAGTAACTTAGTCCAATGCAAAGAGGGTGTCAAATGCCACCAGAGCAGAATAAACTGAATAAATGACTACACAAGTGAAAAGGCAATACAGAGGCCCCACAGTGTTAAGGGGACATGCACACAGACTGGCAGCAGAAATTCATGCAGCAATGCACTCTAGTATGTCATACTGCACAGGGAGCTGGGAGGAAGGAGGACCAGTCAAACCAGTTACACACAGGCATAGCTAGAGGACCATCTACACTGTTTAAAAAAATCAGTGCCAAACTGGTAGCAGGAAGAAAACCACATCTTCGCCTAAGCTGCTGGAAATATGAGAGAAAGGTGGCTACCATGGTTACTAACAGACTATTGATCAAGTTGTGTGTGAACACACATCTTATTTAGACCAAGCGTCCCAGTCACTGGTTACAAATGCAGGAACAGCAGACCCCATTGCAGGAGTAGGGCCTCAGTGTGCCATCGTATGTACAGTATGCTATAGAGATTAAAGAGACCAGTACATACATTTATTTAATAGATGAGAAGCTAAATTTTTGTAAGGAAATAGATTTGGGATCCGGAGCTTGTAATAAGCAACAACAAAACAACAACTTTAAACAGTGAAAAATACTTTAACTGTTGTCTTAAAGTTACATATGGACATAACTTGGGCTCTAAACTTGCCTTACCTTGGAAATGTTTATAATCTAATCTAATGCTCTGCTCCTACAATGGCTTCTAGGTTTGGGTTGTTTTTAAAACTCTGTTGCCTAGAAATAAAAACAAAATACATGTTGCTCATATATAGATTTTACCAACCCAATGTTTTGAACCCCCTCTGCTGGCCCTATATGGCTGAAGATAACTAACAAGCATTGTTGCTGGAGCTGTGATGATGGCATCATTGTATAAACAGGATGAAAATCCCAGACTACAATCTGTATTATGCCAGAGTTAAGGCTGAGAATACATCAGAGTTTTAAAACAGGGTTATAAGATTTTTATAGGATTAAAATAAAACATAGCTCCTCACAGCCCAAGACACACCAACTGAAAGTGGCACCAGACCCTGCCAGAACAACAGATACAAAACTTGTAGACATAACTCCAGTGGTACAATGTCCAGCACCCCTTTACAACATACCTTTCAAGATCCATGTGTCCTATACATGGCTATCACAACTTGTGGTGTACCTCATCCAGTGCACTAAATGTCCCAATAACAACTGTGTGGGTGAAACCAGACAATCACTACGCTCTCGAACAGGAAAATAATAAAAGACAAAACATCATATCACCTGTGGGTAAACCTTTTCACAAAGTGATGACTCCATATTTGACCTATCATTCCTCATCCTCAAAGGAAACCCGCACAAAACTTTCAAAAGACAAGCCTGGAAGCTTAAATTCATAACTTTGCTAGACACTAAAAATGATGGACTGAACAGAGACACTGGATTTATGGCTTATTACAACAATCTATAACCCACTAACCCTTATGACTGAAAGGATGTTAATGGGCCACTTTACCTTGAATGGTCCCTTAAAATATGTGATTGATACTTAGGCTAGACAATCTGTTCCACCTTGTATTTAGCTGTGAAGCTCTGAATATGTTACCCAGATCAAGTTCTGTGTAAGCTTGAAAGTCTCTTTCATCAACAGAAGTTGGCCCAATAAAAGATATCTCACCCACCTTGTCTTTCTAATATCCTGGGACCGACATGGCTACAACAACACTGAATATATCAAAATTGCTAACATTTACATTGAACTTGTTTATTCAGTGTCTGATTAAATACCCTGGAGTCAAAGTTTACCATTTCCTATTATAAACACCAACATTTATTTAACATTTAGTCCTGTGTGAATCTAACAGCTGTGCCAATAGGTGCCCAAATCTGTTCAGGCATGAAGATTATATATAAATCACCTTGATCTAAAACTTTATTTATAAAAGTGAGGAAGAGATTGTGAATTCCTTAGGAGGGCAAATACTGGATACTCTGACCAGGACATTAATTATGTACTAGAATACAAGGATTTACATTAAGTTCATTTGGTAGGAGATGGCCAACAACTCACCTGGCTGCTATAACTGGCAACCCAGAAATTGTAAGACTCCATCTTAGTCATATGACCTCTATGCACTCTGTTTTTTTAATTTAAAGGGATACTGTCAAATTAAAAATCATAATTCTGTCTGAAAACTTCTTTACCTACTACGGTCATAAGCAAAACATAAGATTATTATAACCGAGAATAAGTAAAAAAAATTTTTTTAGTTTACTTATATTTGTGCATTTGGTAGCAATTGGTTTATAGTTAATTTCATTGTTTTCTCTGGTATAGACAATCTGCTGTGGGTGGTTATTTCAAGTAATGGGGTGGGAGGGCACATTTTTAAAAATAGGAAGATGTGGTGATAAATCCAAAAAAACTGGTAG
>NW_020664955.1:1237801-1286493 GCF_002925995.2 Terrapene triunguis | reverse complement strand
CCCCCGGGCGCGCCCCCTGCCCCCCCCCGTCTGTCTGCCTTGCCCCCGCTGTGGGTGCGCCTCCTGCCCTCTCCTGTCTGTCTGCCTTGCCCCCTGTCCCTTCCTGTCTGTCTGTGTCTGCCTTGCTTTCCCCCCACCCCCGTGGGTGTGCCCCCTCCTGTCTGTCTGCCTGCCTTACATCCCCTGTCCTCTCCTGTCTCTCTGCTTCTTCCCCCCCTTATGCTCCCTGCCCCCTCAAACCTCTGTTTTCCTCTAGTATGCATCTCCCACTGCAGGCTTCACTCCCACCTTTTTCGCCCTACCCCATCTCATCAGTCTGCATTTCTCTCCCCCAGTTCTGGCGCTGCAGGCCCGGAAGAAACGGACCAAAGCCAAGAAGGACAAGGCCCAGAAAAAGTAAGTCGAACCCCACAGCCATGCAGCTGGAAACAGGTGTCCAGTGTGGGGATGTTGGGCTTGGGCTTCTCTTCCATAAACACAGCCCCTGGTTTCCTGAGCTTAAGTGGGAAGGAGCAAGGTCTGGTGGCTCCATGTGGGTAACTGAAGGGATCTCCTTTTGGCTCTGAGGACAAGGAATTTCCTCCCTCTTTGGGTCTACAGGGCATCCCTGGAGGGTAAAGTCTGAGGTTCCCCACAGGGTTATTACCTAAAAGTCCCCTGTGCACCCCTTCTCTGTTAATGTAAGAACTGGACCATATCTATGAGCCTTAAAGGGGTCCATTGACTCATCATGAAATGGTTGAAATGACACCTACATCTGCCTCTCTTGATCAGTCTCCTAGGCATCATTTAGGCTAGAAAAGCATCTCAGTTTAACTATCAGCTTATAAAATGACATATGCAAATGAGTATCCTGATTGATTTGCAGATGATTTTAATAATGCTTTTCACTAAATTTACTAATCTCTTAGAGGTGGATAGTTTTGTGCAAAGTCTTCCTTTTAGTAAGCGAGATTAAAAGAAACCTCTATTACACTACAGAAATCCATAGTAGCTCCATAAATCTTTTTGAAGTGTTCAAAATATATTCCATATACTCACTGTGGATTCTGGGGAGTGGGAGCTACAAATCCTGTTTGTTTATACGAGAGGCTAAATTTTAAGTAGCTCTAGGAATTCAGCTAACTTGGATATGGAAGAAGTTCCTATAATTGTTACATATATTTTTGAGAACAGCTACTGTAAGGTGAATTCATACAACTAAAAAATATCTAACTTAAAAACTATAACTCTTCTAAACTATAATTGTCTTGTACTTGGAATAATAAACTGCCTCTGGGGAAGGGTTATTGGTGGGACTGAAAATAATAATCTGACAGTTTTAATATCAAATAAATTGGGGGGGAAGTCAAAGTAATGCTTTTTTTGTGGAAGGTACAGAAAAGGGATTGACATCTCCGATCTTGAGCTATTCCCCATCAATCATTATAGGTTCTTACTTTTAATTCTGTAATAACTCAGACATCCGTCTTTTAGACAGAATATAATGTGGCCTCTATAGAGGTTTGTATATTGTATCTACAAAGATTGTGATCACTGTGTGTCTACAAAATAACTCTATCACTTTCATTATACTGCGGAGTTGGTTTGCGGATCTTTTGAGTCTGCATCTCACTTTCCTTCCTTCCTTCCTTCCTTCCTTCATTTCGTTTCAAGATTTCATAGAGAAAAGAAATTAAGCAAAACAATTATCTAACTCACTGGAAAAATCTGCCCACCAAAGTACTAACTTTTTACTTGTACACATTTATAAACTTCCTTTCTATGGTATTTCATAAACTTATTTCAAGGCGTGACCACATCTCTTCAACTGGACAGAGCTCATTGAGGTATCTTTAGATGGATTTTTTTGGGTCTGGTTGTCAGAAATGGAGCAGACAGGAGCTCGCTTGTTTAAATGGATTACTAAACCGTCTGGAGCCCAGCACTACAAAGCAAACATTATATCATAGAAATGTAGGGCTGGAAGGGGCATCAAGAGGTCAAGTCTAGCCCCTTGTGCTGAGGCAGGGTATGTTAGACATACATAATATTTGTATGTGGGAGTTAAAAAATCAGGGAGCTGCATGGGTTACCATCTTTCATTATGGGCAGTATTATTTTCTTTCTCTCAAGCATTGACTTCAATTCTACAAGCATTTAATCAGATCTGCAAATTGTACATTAACAGGTTGTGAAGGTTTTAAGTATAACTTGTATCTAAAAGTTAAAATACATACCAGTATACACGCAAATAGAAATTTAAGGTTTAAATGCAAAAAGCCTCCATCAGGACACTGCTTAGTCCTGAATTTGTCATGGTTTTGAAACTGAGTACTGAGGGTCAGCCACTTGGTTTTTAGCCCACTAATAAAAATATACTTTTATTCCTCTCTTGGAGGAGGTGGGATTTTCAGTAACTCACGCTTTTGTGCCAGCAGAATTTCTTCTGTTATAATACTCTGTAGCTGTTTAACACCTTTCATACAAGGATTTCAAAGCACTTTACAAAGGCGAGTAAGTTGTATCTGTATCTTATAGATCAAGAAAAGGAGGAGCTCTCAGGGTTGAGTCATTAAACCCAATTTCTAGTCCTGACTCTGCCTTGATCAGACAGTGGGCAAGTGGTAACAATAATACCTACTTTTATAAAGTGATGTGAGAACCAAGTGAAAAATTAAATTCAAAGTATTACTTTTAAAGTCATATAGTGAGTCAGTGATAGCCATTAATAGTACCCAGGTCTCCTGCAAGCTCACTGCTCTGAATTCTAAAATGTTGTCTTATGCACATACATTGTGAATCTTCTGCTGTGGCACATGGCTTGTTTACTGAATTTAGTTGCATGATCTTCAGATCTGTTGTATAAAGTTCAGCATTCTTAACTGATGTATTGATTTAAATAGAATGTCTGAAGAGGCGCTAGTAATGTATGAGGCCCTCTAAAGCTTTTTTTCCCTCCCTGCCTGTATTTTATTTGGCGTGACATCACACAGAAAAGAATTTTCTGCTTGGACCTGTCCCACTTGCGGGATGAAGGGAACATAGAAATGATAGAAAATATATTGCTGCTAAGAAGGTAGAAAGTGTAGTGTTGAGGCAGACACATTGAACTAATTGCATGCTTGTGTACACATGCTCTAGAATACACCATATAATATCTGTGGGACATTTGCAATAAGTTGGCATGAAGTAATAATTGATGATGCTCCTATGTGAGTGAACATGATGGACTTAACTTTTTACCTACTACACCTTGTGAGTTAGGAGAGTGAGGATATGTGGAAAGGAAAAATTGCCTTTGAGGGGTGATTAGGATATTGTCTCCATGGCTTCCAGTTTGTAGATAACTTGTTAATCCCCTAAGAAGAACTGAGGCTTGCTACAGTAAAGGATCTCACTGTTCTGAGGTTAAATGTTACAGTTGAGTGGCTGTAGCATCACTTGCTGTAAAACAGTTCCGTGTCCATGTTAACCAGCCTGCCTTGTGTAAATATAGTGGCCGTTACTTAAATTGGTTCTTGGCTTTCTATCCTTGACTATCCAGTAGGGTCAGATCTTTGATAAAGAGGAGAGATGAAAGGGCAGTTGGACAAAAATATTTTTACTTCTGAGGAGACACAGCTACTTGCTGGAGTGGAGGAACAAATTGGGATTCATCATAAAATACTGTAACCTGGTGGTGTGTGTATTCCTGTCCTTACTCTGGGAGGATTGTGGCTCTTGTCTGATTAGCAAGCTTTTGAACATTTGGCTAAGCAGCTTTAATTCTAAAAGCATTTTCCCTACTACAGTTGATCACCATGCATGTTGGATTCGGTCCCTAAGTAGAGAATGGTTGACGTGGTTAATGAATTAGTTTGTCACTCGTGTTTTGCCAATCTTTAGAGCAAATAATTCTCTAAAATATACTAGCTATAAACTGTTAGTGAAATAGCAGCAAATACTTTGTTGGTATATATGTCTCAAATGGTGGAACAGAGATTATACACCTCTACCCCGATATAACGCAAATTCGGATATAACACGATAAAGCAGTGCGCTGGGGGAGGGCGGGGCTGCGCACTCCGGCGGAGCAAAGCAAGTTTGATATAACGCGGTTTCACCTATAATGTGGTAAGATTTTTTTTTTGGCTCCCAAGGACAGCGTTATATCGGGGTAGCGGTGTACTTAATGGAACAATTAATGACGTATATTGCAACAAGTCACGTTATAGAATTCACAATATCCTCTGTTTAACTTTTACCTGTTGCTTCAAGTTACACAATAGAAACTATTTTCACTTTATGGTATTTCCTATGTGTTTAAGAGGGGCAAAGGGGCGTGGGAGGGTGCAATCCAGTGGTAGTGTTGTACACAGTTAGGGCGGAGCAGGCAGCAACTTATTTGAGCCATTTAGATTGTAATTGTCCAGAAGGTGACCACTTCTTGCTTTACAAATAATGTGAATCTTTTTACTACCTTTTTCCAGGACTTGCTTTTTAACTTTTTGAACTAGGATATATAAAGGATGGGTAGGGAGAGCTCTTTACATCTAAAAAGTCAAGTTACTAGCCCTTAGTTAAACTGAAACGAAAGCTGTCAAAGTAGACGTTAAATTTCTGATGCCATTAGTTGAAAGGTTTTTAATTGAGAAGGCTGCTAGACACATTAACCATATAATATATACTTTAGGGCAGGGATCTCAAACTCAAATCACCACGAGGGCCACATGAGGACTAGTACATTGACCCGAGGGCCGCATCACTGAAACCTTTTCATACAACAATACAAAAGTACAGTCAAAAATGATAAGTAATATAGTATGCTATTAAAAGTCAATGTATCAACTTTTTAAAAACTGTAATGTGAAGAGGGGTTTTAATAAAATATAAACACCTGTAACTATTCCTTATGTGGTCAGTAACACTGATGATCTACGCTAACAGTCTATCAACATAGCTGTAATGGCAGGAACCTTTTTAAAGTAACTATTCATACAGAATACATTGCCACTTCTAACACATTCTTCCCAACTACTCACAGCAAAGAATCATACATGCTGAACTTCATACTTCAGACTGCTTGTCTAGTCCATGAGGCCCCGCCCCTGCCTTGCCTCTTCCTACCTCTTCCCCAAAGTCCCTGCCCCAACTCCACCCCCCCTGCCCCAAATCCCCGGCCCCGCCTCTTTCCCTGAGAGCGCCGTGTCCCTGCTCCTCCCCCCTCCCTCCTGGAAAGTTTTAAGTGGCAAGCACTGGGAGGTAGGCTCAGGAGCAGGGACGCAGTGCATTCGGGGGGAGGGGTGAGGGAGCTCGGCTACTGGTGGAGTCGGCGCCTATGGCGGGCCGCAGGAAATAACTCCACGGGCCGTGTGTTTGAGACCCCTGCTTTAGGGTGAAGGAATGGATACAGGGTGAAGTAAGGAATCAAATACACAGAAGAGTCTTTTAGTAACCGGTGACCAAACAGGAAAGTCATTAACTTATCTGAGGGTGTCCTGAATGTGTGACCGTATATAGTGTCTTTAGTCAGTCAGTTCCATAACTGCTGACTATAGGAAGTTCTGGCATTTGTTTGATTGTTAGGATTCACTGGAAAAAAACCCACTGAAAAACTATCACCCAGTCAAATTCTGCCTGCCACCTCCCTCCCCCATTCCCCTTATTTTCACTGAGTACTTTACTCCATGAGAAATCACACTGAAATTGATTAGTAGAATCTGGCCCTCAATGTTTTCCCTCAGTGTTTAGCCTCCATTGTTGCAAGGTCTGTACAACAGCAGTTTTAAAAAGTGTCTCCCCCCCCCCCCCCCCCTTGGTAATGATGGGTTGAGGTTGAGAACACTTCACAATGTATTTCCAGTAAAATTCTATATGTATTCTTCCATAATCAATAGAACACTTGGTAATAAAAATGCATATGAATGCCAACTTTTGTTTGGAGCAAGGGCATTCAGGTTGTGACATTACACCTGCTAAGCTTAGTGTTTGTGATTCTTTAGTGTGTTGAAACTTGCAAAAACTCTGTGCTTCAGCAAGAAACAGTTTTGTCACTAGCCTGCTGGGTCATGGGAAACAGAGCAGGCTAAGTGGAGACACTGCAAAATCAGCATATATCTGTGTGACCTGAATTCCCATGAATCAAAATACAATGGGAAAATGTAATTTCAGCTCTGCTAATCGTGAGTATCCTTAAATTTAGCTATAACAGCAGTGATATATAGTAAGAACATGTCTAAGGCATTCTTTGATGATGTTACAAGGTTAATTTGATATGACTTTTATCATATTGTTTATACTGGAATATGTCCTGCTTTTGTTGTAGGAGTTCTGGTACTTTAATTGTTCTGGGTCAGATTCGGTGCTGTGACTTAGAATTGGAATTGGTGGGTGTCAAGGTGATATCACCAGCACATATTGGCTATTGTCACTTTGTAGCTGTCAAAAGTGCATCAGTTGTAAAGTCAATTTAACAGGGAGCCAATTTTAATTGAAATTTTCTGAGCTTGCACATTCTCTGAAGTGTAGATTACATCTGTAATTGTCATGCTGTGTGCGCAGTCTTGAGCATTAAGTGTACTTCCTGTAAATTATAATAGAACTAGATATTTGAGGTTTCTGATAGTCTATTGCTTGGGAACTTTGATATTTTTATTCAGTGCAGTTTATATTGCAAACATTCAGAAGATCGAACTGTTCTCTTCCATCTGCTGTGAGGAAAGATCTGTTGTGCGATGCTGCTGAGGTTAAAACTCGAGGTTAAAAATTAGACTAAAAAACTCACTCAAATTCAAAGCAGTTGTAGAAAGAACTATTTGTTCCATTTTGAATTCCTTGAACCACAGCACAGTATAAACAGACTAGCAATCAGGTTAAAAAAAATCTTGTTTTCTTCATGTCAGACAGTTGGAACAGACCTGCACCTGACTATACGGGTGTATGTCCCAGATACTGACTATCATACTGGCTTTCCCATGCCAGATAAGATTACTGGTTCATCAAATCTGATATCCTGCTTCCTGCAGTGGTTTATACCTGATGCTTCAGAAAAAGTAGAGAACTATAATGCAAAGTACTCAGTGTTGTGTATGCAGGGAGTGAAAGGGTGGCAGCGTGACCATGGAATTTTATTACCATTGGCATGAATAACTACAAATAGTGACTATATAGCTATAGTGTTTGACTTGTCTTTTTGTAGATTATCCTCTGCAGTATTTCCTTTTGATTTCTGAATGTACTGGTTAATTGAGTGATCCTTTGTCATGGGACATGGTGAATGAGGGGTTGACTTTTTTCACTGTACCATTTATAGCTTAATATACCTCTACCCCGATATAACGCTGTCCTCGGGAGCCAAAAAAATCTTACTGCGTTATAGGTGAAACCGCGTTATATTGAACTTGCTTTGATCCGCCTGAGTGCGCAGCCCCGCCCCCCGGAGCACTGCTTTACCGCGTTATATCCGAATTCGTGTTATATCGGGTTGCGTTCTGTCGGGGTAGAGGTGTACCTCAAGTTCCATCTACCTAGTTATTTTTCCCTTACAGGCTAAATGATCCTAGGTTTTGAAGTCTCATTTTATGAAGGTCATCTGCTCTCCTCTATACTTCATTAATATTGACTGTAGCCTGTATTTTCAAAAGTGACTAATTTTGAATGCCTAGTGTGAGGTACCTTAAAGGGACCTGACTTCCAGAAGATGGGCACTTGTCACTCGGCTGGAAAGCAGGCCATTTAAGGTGTCAAGATGGGCACCCAAAATTGCTTGATATGTGAAATTTTAACTTTGGTTGGGGTAGTGCTTGGGAGCTGCAGTGGTGGACCAGGAGGATCCCATTGTGGTGGGCACTGTACAAACAGAATAAAGGATGATCCCTACTCTAAACAGCACTAAAATACAGGGACTAAACATAAATGCAGTACTTGGATTGGAGTGTACTATTGTTTGATATGCCAGGGGCCACATGACTATAGTGGCTAAAACAGGAATGGAGTTGAGTCTGAGTTCTCTTCCTGATTCTTCTGGTACACATGGACTTCAAACAAATCACTAATCTCTGTGCCTCAGTTCACCCATCTGTAAAATTGGGGGAACTTTCTGTGTGAAGCCCATTGAGATCCTCTGACAGATGTTATCAATGCAAAATATTCTTCTATATTTTCAGTCTTTCCTGGCATGCCCAAGCATTTTTGTAGGTGTTCTAAAGGCTTTTGCAGTGGACACACACACACATTTGAGCCAATGACTCTTTACAGCAGGGGTAGGCAACCTATGGCATGTGTGCCGAAGGCGGCACACGAGCTGATTTTCAGTGGCACTCACCCTGCCTGGGTCCTGGCCACCTATCCGGGGGGCTCTGCATTTTAATTTAATTTTAAATGAAGCTTCTTAAACATTTTAAAAACCTTATTTACTTTATAACTAAACTATTGTTGTATGTATATTAAAGACTTATAGAAAGAGACCTTCTAAAAACGTTAAAATGTATTACTGGCACGCAAAACCTAAATAAATGAAGACTCGGCACACCACTTCTGAAAGGTTGTCGACCCCTGCTTTAGAGGCTTCTGTCAGTTGAGAGCCAATTTCTGTAATGAGAAAATTCCATTACTTTGTGATCTGCATCTGTTATCTAAGTAAAACTTCAGCTATCATGCTGTTTCATCCACAAATGCGTTTAAATTAGTCTAGAATCTGACTGTTATTACTAACTGAAATAAGCTAATGCCATCAAATTTCACCAACCCTCTCTCCCCACCCAGTCACTGGCAGCAAGAGGAGATGGAGGAAGCAGCCACACTGGGATTCAGAGAAGTAAGAAAGGGGATTGCTCGGGGAGGGTCAGTGGGTAGACAGGAGCCAGGTGTGGGTGTCTGCTCTGAGTGGCAGGAATGGAGATGTGTGGGAGCAGATTGGGGATAGAAACAGGGTGTCAGTGTCCTGTCACCCTAGCACTCCCACCGTTGCTACCACCAGTGGAGATGCAGAGGTGGTAGTACAGTGATGAGGAAACATCTCAACTAGAGTAAACAGACACAGCATTTGTGATACAAAACAATCTCCCATTTATTTAATCTAAAATAGTGGTGGGCAATTACCCATAGTCCTGCAGGTAAGGCTCTTGGGATGCACTGGGGTCTGATCAGTCACTTTTCTGCCCCAAAACAAACACTACTTAATTGAGGGCTCACAAGATGCAAGTCGGTCAGCTTCTCTCTCCCCACCTTCGCACCCTGGTAAGCAGGGAGTTTACTGAAATCAGGAGTACAAGAGAATGGTATTTATGGTGGCTTCTCACTTTGCTATATTACATCTCTTCAACATCTATTTTCTATTTCCCTTGGAATATCTTCTGGTCCTGACCTTCTCAAGTTTGTCCTCAGTTTCTTCCTTGAAGGCTTTGCCCTCCCTTAGGGCTTTGGATTAGATTTTTCCTATTGCTCTCTGCAGTTAATACCAATGCAAAACCTTCCAGGAGCATTCAGAACACATGTCAAAAGTTGGTGACTTGCCCACAAGATTTTTCATTCGAATACAAAAGTCGTTATCAAACTGCACATGACAAGACATAAATTAAACTGCTGGTTTCCATGGAAGCTCTTCACAGCTTGTGCAGCTGATATGGCAGACAGTTCTGTTTTGTAGAACTATTAAATGCTTGTGGGGGGAGTGGGAGTGAGGAACAAGAAACTTAATCATTTCGCTTATGTGTACATTAGCACAATCTTAATGTGGAATTCAGTGGTTCTAATCTTCAAATTGAACTCCCACTAAACAAAAGTGCTTGTATGCGTTGGCTGCTATGAGAAACATAGCTTTTCAAAAACGAATTATTAGAATATCTCCCCACCTGTGAGTTCTTCTCCTGACAATAGAACTCCTATGGCTTTATAGTTCTGAAACTGTTAAACTACGTCAGCAGATGTCACAGGCCTGCCTTTGTTGGTTGTAACTACCAATTCTGTGTTTGAACAAAAGGGAGGGAGAATAAAAACTTATGCCAAATTTATGAGAGAGTGGGTGGATCGCCTATAATTACAAAATATTTAAGAACAAGAACTACAGGATGGTAACTTTGCTTCATAAAGTATGAATTATATTTGGTCCCCCAGCTCCTTCAAATTTAAAAAGTTTCAAGGATGTAGGTGAAACGGACTAGCCATAAGTTGTAACGAGAAGGTACATATGCAGGTTTCAAGGTAGCAAAGTGGTAGGAGAGTACAAGTGTCACAAACTTCAGTGTGTGTGTGTGTGTGTGTGTGTGTGTGTGTATACACACACGCTGATTCCTCAAAATAGTTAAACTAGAAAAATAACTTGGGGGAGGGAGGGAGCGATGTCCACCTAACCTGGAAACACATTCTGTAATGCCGTACCTGAATTTGTACTACAGGACTGAGTCCAAACAATAATGACTTGTCAAATTTATGCAGAGATCTCAATGTTGTTGCTCTGCAAACCTTGTGGATAAGAAAAGCGCGGAGGCTGGCAACAGAAGCAGGCATTCCTTTGACTGGATGTGCATTAATAAGATCTTGCCTTTCTCATTGCAGGTGCTCTAAGAAACAGCAATTAGGCAGACGTCGTTCTCTTGGGGAGAACTTGACCTGATGTACTAATGTCAAAAGCGAAGGTGGGATGGGTATTCAGGGTTTAAGAGCCTAGTCAAAGGCTTTAGTCTCCTCCAGGAAAAAAGTAAAAACACCTTTTTAACATCTTGCCCGTGAAGCAAGATCTTGCTGCGAAGGGCATGCAGACATGAGGAAAACATGGGCAAGATGAGTAAGGTGGAAATTGACTCTGACCTTTTGGAAGAACTCCAGAATGAGTCAGTAGCAATACCTTATCCTTGTAACTCAGGTTATGACTATGCTGTGGAGACTAGACTGGCATAACTAAATTGCCATAGCTGTGCCAGCATAATATCATGAAGACGCAGTCTTTGCCGACTGGAGAGTTGTTTCCATCAGTGTAGGAATACCACCTCCCCAAGGGATAGTAGCTAAGTTGATGGAAGCAGTCTTTTGTCAACTTAGCTGCGTGCACACTAGGCGTTAGGTCAGCAAAACTACAGCATTTGGCGCATTTTTTTTTTCACACCCCTGACCAACATGGCTATTGTCAATCTAGTTTAAGGGCAGGCCGGGCCTTAGTTTACGCTGGATTAATTACTACACTCTGAAGATTGCTCAACTGAAGTCTCTCTCTTAATGGGGATAAAACCTTTCACATAAATCTTAAACTCATGGCTAGCAAATGGCTCAAAGGTTTCATCACCTTTGTATAGATGGGGCTGATGGCCTCTGAGAGGTGACCTGGAAAATGGGGAAGATGGGTTCTTTATCTACGGTGAAACTCTGTTGCACAGTTCCATTGCAGCTACTATGGAAGTGAAACCTGAGTACATGACAAGGAGGGTAAGGGAAGGGTGGTGTGACTTTTTAGTTAGCACTTGTGTAACAACACTTGGGGGGAAAAGCTGTTGGCTTTCATCACTGTATCCCTCCATTTAGCACGAGAGCCATTTTCACATTTGAGCCGCTAACAGGTACACACAATAGAGAAGACAGATGTAGCATTTTTGATGTTTCCAAGGGGGGAGAATATTTTGTTACAAGTTTATTTTTCATACAAGACTGCTACAAAAAGGCACCGGTCCTTCCTTTATTCTTGGTCACCTGGGGGAAGGTTTAAATGCCTTTCTAGCTCCTGACTAGTGGGTGTACAGAAAATAAAATTCTTAGATGTGATAATGAAATGCAAACATAGCCCAGTAAACTCAGGTTGTGTATGCTGGCAAGTCTAGAAATCTTGCACCTTTGTACTAGCTGTGGTGCAGTTCTACTGCTACTAACAGCATAGAGAGCACTAACATAGACCAGCTTAGAACAGAAGTAGATGGCACAGTGGTACCAGTGGCCTACTCTAGTGCTTGGCTACTGTTGATAACATAAATGGAGCAACAGCAGTGGGAGAATAAGAAAAGGTTTCATGCAGGCAGGGTGTCTGATAGATAAAGCTTTTACCTTCTCTACCTCTCTGTTCGGGCTAGTTTAAGCAGTTGGGGAACAAGTAAAAGGATCCCTTTCAGCCTTCTCTCACCAGATGGCCAAACCTGAATGCCCTTCTAGTAGATTCCCACAAGAAGCTAAGGAGCCAGAACTCTTGCAACGAAGGTTGATGGAGTAATTGTGTGTTTTATTCTGTAAATACACAGTAATTTGTGGCTATTGTGTAAAAAATACTGCATATAACTAAGACTTTTCTGATATGTAGATGTTGCCAAGTGGCTTTGACAGCTTTTATTAAATTAAAAGGCAGTGTTGAATTTACTAAAGAGTAATTTACTGAGGGAGTTAAGTATTCTTCAATGTTGACTATAAGTTGAATATTGATAAGAGCCCAATCCTACTGTCATGAGGGGAAATCTTAAACTGATTGAGATTTACCTCAGTAAGTACTACAGAGTAAGATCCATAGTGTATAATTTTAAGTACTTCTATCAGAAAGCATTTTTAATTGCCAACAAACTCAGAAATTGTACATTGATGTCTTACTTCTGCTGATCTGTTTCCCCTTGTGAATTCCACAAAGCCGAAGATAAATGTGTGCTGAAATACCTTTATGGCATCCAAGAAAGATGCTGAACACCTGGCATTAGAAAGCTATGTCCAGTTAATATTTTTAAATGATTTAGAACATTCTCACATCTTTGTGTGATTTAACAAAGGATGAGGAGTTCTTTCTGTAACCACAGCTGCTGGAGTTTGGAATAACTTACGAAAATGTTTCTTACCTTGAACACCCTCCATTTCCTGCTTTATTGCCCTGGGGTTTCTATATCAAAAGGGTTGGACTATCAGCAGTTAATGACACTCATACTCATTGGAAGCTGTGAATCTAGTGGACTGTTGAATATGCAGTGTTGTTGTAGCCATGTTGTTCCCAGGATGATAGAGAGACAAGGCGGGTGAGATGATATCTTTGATTGGACCAACTTCTGTCAGTGAGAGACAAGCTTTTAAGCTTCCACAGAGCTCTTCTTCAGCTCTCTGTAAGCTCGAAAGCATGTCTCTCTCTCCAACAGAAGTTGGTCCCATAAAAGGCTGTCGAACAGGCAGATAAAATCAGGAGTGGCTTTTTCAGTTCAGGAAGATAAAACTGAATCTGACTGAATTCAGCATTTCTTCAGGGGAAGACTGTAGAACCAAGTAAACATCAAGGAAATCTGGTGAATCTATTTATGTTCAACCCAGAGTATGACTAAATTTGCAGAAAGCTCAGCTGAGAGCAACCCCCTCAGTGTTGCTGCAAGGCCCTTTACCTGCAATGCAGTGCTATGCATCTGCAGCTAGGTGGTGGAGACAAATCCTTTTTCTCCCTCCCTCTCGCACAAAGCTTTGCTGCTTTCAGGGAGAGCCAGCACTCCACCAGTGGTGTGTGCACCTCTGCTGCCTGAACAATCTGCTAGCTGATTCTTTTTTAATGGCTCTTTCGAAAACTGTTGGTTCATCTTCAGGGGTATCTCTATCAATGGGAGTCCGTGCTTCGTGCAGGTAGGCTTTTCTTTTGTCTCGTGTGAACTACTGCTCTTCTTAAGGGCTTCCTTAGAGGGGAAAAAAGGACTTTTGTGTCCCTAGATGAAGACTTTTGTGGATTCCATGAAAGCTCTCACGCTTGCCTTAGAATACTGCAACTCGACGTCATCTTTTCTTCTTCCTTAAAATATTATCTGATCATGTGATTGCAGAGGCAAGCTGCAAATCTAGTTAACTCTTGAGATTAATTAGGAGGTAGAGGGAACAAATATAAAAATTCAAATCAGGCTGCATTTTAGTGTAGCATTGAGCATGATAGTTATAAAAATTATTGTCTCTAAATTCTGCTGAGTAGCTATATATCACCCAAGTGTGGTTTCTTTCGAGGCTTCTTTTAGCATTTTTGCCATATTGACAGCTATCTGCTTCTTACTCCCTCATTTTAAATACAGGCAATGGGGCTCTTGCTCTCTCCAGCAGCCCTATCTGCCTCTTTGTAGGCTAGGCTGTCTGGGTGAAGGATGCAGACAGATTGGATGTTATGAGGTTTTTGTGTGAGAATATTTGGGGGTTTGGTTTGACTGAATTCTTGTTCTCTATTTAGTAGAGAGTTGAATCTTGTTACTTACTTTGACCATATTAGTGTCCCCTTTTGATCTGGCCCTGCAGTTGGCATTTTAGAAGTCAGGCTATTATGGGGAGTCTGATGCCTTCTAATGAATTTGAGTAGTAGAGCAAAGATAATTTGGAGGAGAGAATTTTTAATTTTAAATGCTATTATGAAGATCTGTCTGTTACATGTGGCTAATAATAGGGGAATAATTAACTGTAATGTAGAACTGTCATGTCTTGCAAGACTGAATCTCAGCTGTGGGACAGTGCGAGATGCAAACTATAGGGTGCATCAGACACCAGATGGTCAATAGCCGTGACATGTTGGTTCCATTTAGGATGGGGGGCAGAGGGGGGTTTTAAATTTCCAGCAGAATGGCCTGGGTGGTTTCTGATAACTTCCTTGATGCAGGAAGAGCACTGCAAAGTACATCAGTGGTTTTCAAACATTCCGTTGTGGACCACTTAAGATGAATCTTCTTGTGGCCCCACTTTCTTGTCCCTATCCCACACCTTCCCTGAAGCAACTATGTAGTACTTAGTTACATGAAGGGAAAAAAATCTTAGGGCAGTATTGAGGAGACTGACTGTGGTGGGTGTGGCTGCTGGATTTAAATTCCCTATTCTGTCTGCTGTTTTTCCTCTCCCTGGGTGTAAACTGGGTATTAGCACCCAAACCCTTCTCATTGCTGCAGCTCCCAAGGCGCTCATCCATCATAGCACATCTGGATTACTGAAACCTTTTTTTCTCTGGCCTTGACTGTGCAGTCTTGCCCCACTCGGATCCATTCGGAATGCTGCTTTGACCATCTCACCCCTCTTTGTATCCCTCCACTGTCTCCCCCTTCTCTAGCACATCAAATATAAGCAACTTGTCTTCACTTTCAAACCTCTTCAAGGCCTATCCCCTTCCGACCCATCATTTATCATTCACTCCATCATCCACTTGCCAAGTTTTCAAACTGGTCCTTGAAAGGAGCAACATCCTTAAAGCCACTTCATTGTTCTTCAAATCCCTTCTTAAAACTCCACTTTGCCATGGCTACAAAAAAAATTAACAGGTAGTCTGCTGGTGTGCTGAGACAGCTGACTATCATGCTGACCAATATTGTTTCCTTGTACTCCCCCATATGTCTGTATCCATCTGTGTCTTGTCTTAGGGCAGGACCACCTTTTTGTTCTATGCTTGTACAGCCCCTAGCCCAGTGGGCTCCTGATCCATAGGGAGTATTGCTAGGTGCTATGATAATACAAATAACACAACCCTAGCCACACCATGTTCCTTTGCAGTTTGGTTCTGTCCTCTTGTATTTACTATCTGGCCTAGTTTTGGGGTAGCATACGAACTTGTTCCCTCTCTAATTTTCACCAAATAAAGTGACAGACTTCAGCTAGCTATGCAGGGTGCAGAGAACTGCTTGGGTTTTTTCCATTTATTTTTAGCTTACAGTCGTGAACTAGGTCAAACTACAGTATTGGAAATCATTGCTGTTTGAATACAGATAGATGCATGCATCACTGTAGTGTGGTAATCTCCTGGAAATGTTCGTGTGGTACAGTTCAGGACCAGTGATCTACATGACTTGTCAAGTGCTGAATTCTTAAAGCACAAGGCCTCATGATGCCCTAAAATACAGAAGACCAACTGTCAAATTCTCTGGAGAACAGCAATACTGATAAGTTACATAAGTCTTAATAGGCTGCTAAGATTAATTGCCTTGTTCAGCTTATAAAAAAGGGTTGAAATCCTCATGAGTAGTGCAGCATATGCATGGGAAAGGGTTAAGTGAAACTTGCCTTCGCATCCCATGGCCTTCCATTAAAACCAAACCGATCACTTGTGCAAATGTAAATTGTATAGTGTGCTCCATGCTGTCCTAAGGTGACTAACATGACTCTTATAGTTCAGTTCTGAACAGCTAAAACTGCAGTCCACATCTAATACTGTACTGACTAATGTAACCAGCACTTGCCTCAGGCTTAGTCTATGCTCCTGAGTTAGGTCAATGTAAGGCAACTTACGTCGACATAATTACGTTAGTGCACATATTACAGCCTTGCTCCTGCTGACGTAAGTGCCCTACTACACCGACATAAAACTCCACCTCCAGGAGAGGCTTATGTCGTAATTAGGGCAAGGTAGTGTCCTGTAGAAACTGTTACTTACATCAGCGGTTGGCTGTCATTCTTGTCAATTTCACTGCTCCATCCTGGAGCGGGGAGCCAGGTGTGCTCTCAGCCCTCCACACCGCCCCTCTTAAGCTGGTGGAAGTGCTCCTGGTCAGGACGCGCACCTCTGGCAAAAAGAGGGTAGTGTGAACATGAACCACTGCGGTGGTTGTAAGTTGACCTAACATTTCTAGTGTAGACATGCCCTCAGTAATCATTGGGTTTTTTTGAGCAACGTGGTAATAGAATTTTAAGCAAGGTGGATGGGAGGCATCAATTATTAACTTATGAAAACACTAGTTGTAATACAGTAGAACTTTAATTCACACTGACTAGAAGATTCAATGTAAATGAGTGGATCTTGTCTTAGTATGTCATGCTATAAAAGATGCGTTGATATATTTTGTCAACGGTAGTTTTTTTTTATACTTCACTTCTAAAAATGCAGTCTTAGTGATGGTATATATCTACAGTGTTTGTACAGTGCCCAGCACAACGGGGCACCGTTCTTGGTTAGCCCCTTAGTTACTACCATAATAAACATGATTGATAGACTGCATACTTTCTTGTGCATTATATAAGATTGGTAGGATAACTCTGTGAAGGGGATTGATTAGCTGTGTAAGGTTTTATGTCTAATAAATGTATTTTTCTATTTGCTTTAAAACAGACGAAAGACTTTCCTTTTTTCAGGACTTTCACTGTCTGTTACTAATGGCACAGTTAATGCAACTGATAAAGCACCTATTCTCTGCATTTCCCAGTACTTTATTACAATGGGATGATGACCTTCCTGCAGCCCTCAGTTAATAAGCATAAACTGAACACTGACAGCTAGCAACTAATGGAGAAGTGGGGAGAAAATGTTACTCTGGACCAGTTTCCATGGTTCCTTTGAGTGTTTCTGGATTTAGAAGGTATCATCCCTTAAAGGGACATTAACAGCTAGTTTCAGTATGTGGCTTTGAAACTGTCATACACTCAAATTTTAACTTAATGTTTTTGGGGATTTAAACACCCCCTTACAGCATTGGAAAACAAAATATTGTGCTGATGCACGAGAACCAGAAAGTGACACTGACCAACTTAACTTTGTTGTTCCTGCAGTTAACCTAGTACAGCATATATGGTGAAAAGCTAACTAGGCTCTGAAATTTTCATCTATAGACATCTCAGTTGTTAGTAAAAGAAAAGAGGGATCTTTTAAATGTGTTTCATCTTCTGTATTGGAGTACAAAAGGCACAGGTTTTAAAATGGCAGCCACTTAATTCTTTTCTTAAAGAGCAAGTTTTTAATTCCTCTTTCCTTGCAAGATATCTGTTCGACTCCTAAAGTCTAACTGGTTTATACCAACCCCTCCTCAAAGCAGATGGTGAAAGTCTGCTTCACTGAGAAGGGGCTGCAGTATTCAAGCAATGTCACTGAATCCTCTTAATCGGGGACGGTTTCATGTAATGGGCATGACATCAGTCTTTAATTAACGCTTTTTACTCATTTTATGGTCCTCAGATTCAATATAAATAGTGCTTTAAAATATAAATTGCTAAAAAACCTCACTGACTTGAAATCTTTAGTGTGAAAAGAGACTGGAAGAACTCCTGAGGTCAGTAACTTATCTCAGTGGGATCAGCTGGGTTTTAACTCATTGTAAAAATTGTGCACGCTTCTTGTTCTGACTATAAAAAATGCCTCTAGAGAACAGTCAGTTGCGTTTCTCAGATATGAAGAGGAAAGAGATGCTGTTTATATGCCACCTGGCATTTCTAACCTGGGAGTAAAAGCCTTTAAATGTGAGAGTAGGTTTTCTGAAGGCCACTTACTACTGTTCTCTTATCCCCTCTCCAATTCTTTCTGTTGAATTGAAACCTAATCTGTCTGCACCTTTATGTTCATACCTTCTCAGGCCTGAAACTCAACATCGAGGCCCTGCTACTCATTCAGAGAATGATCTCCCTGAACAAGAGGAGGAAATTCTGGGATCAGATGATGATGAACAGGAGGATCCAAATGATTACTGTAAAGGTGAGAGGTTGCCTCTTTAGACTCTTGCTAAATACAGTTTGGTGGCATTCTCTCCCCTGTGGGCATTAAGACTGTGGTCAATTACAGACTTATATCAGTATAACTGTCGCTCAGGGGTGTGAAAAATCCACACCCCATGAGTGACATAATTATACCGATCTAACCCCCAGGTGTAAACAGTGCTATGTCGGCAAGAGAGCTTCTCCCGTTGACATAACTACCGTGGAAGTGGATTAGCTACACCGACGAGAGAAGCTCTCCTCCAGTAGGCAGAGACGTATCTTCACTTAAGCACTACAGCTGCACTGATGCAGTTAGTGTAGACCCTGTCCCTTGTCTCCTAAGAGGTATGCACAGCGAGAGAGAAACTATTTCCTTGGTGGATAAAGAGAATCTGTCAGAATGGAAGCTAACTTGTGACTACTGTGATGTGGATATTAGAATTGTTGGTTGATAAGATTCTTAAACCTTTCTACTCTTGTTCGTGAGGTCTCCCATCACTTGGGAAGAGGTTCCTTTTGACTACCAAACCAAGCCAGGATCTGCTTGAAATTTTACCTCTAAGATGTGGGGATAAGTTTGGTCCTCACTGTTCTGTCTGTGTTAACTTGCATCCTTGCAATCTGATCATTGGGACACTTGACAAACCCATTACCCATCTGCCTCGAAGAGGAAAGAATTAGCTGAGCTTTCCTTGGAAGGTGCATTTGTCAGCTGTGGAAGGGAGAAGAGTCAAGATTCTGAGACTTTAATCTCTGCTTATGGCCGCATTTTTTGGAGTCACGTTAAGATGGTAAAGCCATGCAGCTGCACCTACCTATTCTATTCTCCTTTTTTTTTTTTAAAGGTCATCTGAAAGGCTCTTTACCTGTCAAGATCTGAGCTGAGGGTTCTGTTTTTAATGCATCATTTAAGGATGTCATCAGTGCTCAGATTATTCACACAAACAAATTTATGGGTATATTTTCTAAGACAGCACACTTAGGTGTCCAGCTCTCTTTGACTTTCAATGGGAATTGGCCACCTACCTCCTATTTTTGCCTTTGAGAACCCCTCTAGGCTCTGCAGCCCTCTAACATGCCTGTAACATACCAAAGATTCTCACACAACTGGTAGCAACAGTTCACAGGCTTTCGAAACCATGCTCTAAGGATGGCTGTGCCCGCTGCTTTTGTGATGATCTGCACTGGTGAAGTGCTAATGTAGACCGCAAACACTCACCTAGCAACTGATTCACAGCATTTGGTTCTCCCAGTGCAATCCCTGAATGCTACTGCCCACTCTTCAGTGATAACTTGTCTTTGACAGCTCAATACACTGACTCTGTCTTCTGTCAAGATGGCTACATGAAAACAACCCAGATCAACAAGACACAAATATAACAAAAAAGCAGCTTCTCATTTTGAAAACTTTTGTTTTGTTTTTTCCCTGTTCCCTTCCCTTGGTATTCTCCTGAAAAGATAAGAGGAAATGCATGCACACTTCTGAAAATAGAATGGAGTCAGTTATGCCCACCATATTTGTGCAAGTAAACCCACTTCTCTACCATGCTCTCCTTGCAGAGCTCCTCTGGCGTAATTAAGGGAATGGGGAGAACTCTGGCCTACACAGAGAGACCCAGAGCATTCCTGTCATTGGATCCTGAAGGAAACACATGAAAACCTTTATTCAGCTACAAAGTAAAATAAAAACAAAATGAAAGGGAAAAAACTATCAAAGAAATGAATGAAAGGAATAAAATAAACTTCTTCCCTCCCTGTAGCATATTCTGGATCTCTGGGCCCACAGCTCTTCATGCAGGTCAGAACCATTCAATGCAGGCAGTGGGGGGAAAAGCAAAAAAGGGAACAAGTGTTAAGTCTACACTGTAGACAGTAGGTATTATATACTTTGTCCACGGGGCTGTCCCTGACATTTTGGAATGGGTGTAGTATCTCGCCCCTCTATGAGCTGAGGGGTGAAAACATTATCCATAGGTTCTACAGCACCAGCAGGGAGGGCTATGTATAGACACTGTATACACCTAAAACAAATACATGGGATAGGTGTACTGCCCTGGGTCCATCACAGTAGTGCAAGTTACAGTGGAGCACTTATCAACAGTACATGCAGGAAAGTGTGTTGCTTTTGGTGGTGGTGGCACAAACGGTAGCAAGAGAGAGAGAGCCCTGGATGAGTTTTGCCAGGTAAATAACAGTAGAAACATTGACAAACTGTTATTAAATAGACTTAGTTACAAACACCTGTCTTAAAAGGAATGTTAAGATTGAAAAGTCACGCTTTCAAAAGTTAGGAAATGCCAGAAATAAGGTTGTCCATGCAACATTAATTCAGCCCCCTTGTGCATGTGTATTGTGACAGTCTTGAATTATGATCACATTTTTTTTCACAGGCCCATGTCTCATTCAGTACACGGGATTGGATGTTGCTCACTGTATGGATAGTTATTGAATATTTTGTCTTATCCTTACTATTCAGCAGTGTCTGTATCTTATTTACTGCACACCCTTCAGACCCTGTCCTGAATACAGAATTTATTAATTTCCTTGTGGGCTTTTTAATGACACTCATCACCATAGAATGAGTGTTTCCAAATAATTTATCATCACAGCGCCTTTGAGATAAGGTGGTGGTATCCCCATATTACGGCTGAGGAACTGAGGCACAGAGATTAAGGCCAAAACTATCCGCTAATATGAGTGCCTAATTTGAGACCACTAGGGTCTGATTTTTTTCCCCCAGAGTGCTTAGGGGGTTTATAGCACTTGATCTATTTAGAATAGATCTCCATTGCCTTCAGTTGCAGCAGAGTGTGCTCAGCACTTCTGCAGCTCAAGCCCCAGGTATCTCTAATTGTGTACTCAGAAAATGAAGAACAAATTAATAGCCACTTATGAGAGATCTCATTTTAAGTGACTTGCCCAGTATATTATTGAAACCTTATGGCAGAAGCAAAGAGAGAATTCACTTCTCCAAAGTGGCATTCAAGTTCCTTAACTATCCTTTCCCTTCCTGCAGTCTCCTGCCTCCTTCACAACACTTACTCCAATTTTGCAGCAAAATGAGATAGGGATTCTATAGACAGCAGTCTCATTCACTACACAGTTGTGATTTAATCCCTGAGCAACATCCATTTTGTGCATTGAACGAGGCAGAGATTTTGTGAGGAAAAAATAGTATGAAGTAAGTATTCACCCACGAAAGCTTATGCTCCAAAACGTCTGTTAGTCTATAAGGTGCCACAGGACACTCTGTCACTTTTATGTGATCATGTTACTAAAGACTCTCTCAGTGCATACGCATAAGGGGACCAAAGAAATGTTGCACAGGAAATCTTAATTATAGCATTTTCTAAATTCTTAGTGCTTGATTTAATGTTCTTTTAACACAGGAAAATGCATAAAAACATCATTTTGAAAAGGAGCTGGACTCCTACATGGGTCATGAGAATGGTTTGACCCTTTAGATCACCGCACAGACTTCTGCCACTTGAGCTAATGGAGTAGCTGATAGCAGTAGCAGGCTGTCATCTTTGTGGATCAGCCACTAGAGGGAGATGAAATGTACACTTTTCCAGGGGGTTTCCACAGATACTTGTCATCGGCAGGTATGTTAGACACTGGAATCCAGGGTTCAATTCCAAGTTCTATAAGGTTGTGTGTTGTCATGGTTACAGAGACCCCTCTGCCCCGTCCCCTCCAGCCGCCTTTAGTTTCCATGTCCCTGGCTTTTCATCCCTCTGCATATTTCAGTGATGCTACTTTCTTCTCCCATGCTGCCCAGACACCAGGAGGGGGGACATTGGGAATACAGGAGAGACAATATCCCTGCTCTCCATTCTGGTGTCTGATGCCGCAGCTCCCTCTAGCAATCAAGCGGAGCAATTTTGGGAAAGTTCTACTCAAGCCTGGGATGAATCATGCTCATTTTGCTGGTGTGGATAGTACATGTGCAGTCCAGCCCACACAGGAGCTGTGTGGGGATGGCTCATGCTCAGTGCATCTGAAACCTTCAGGGAAATTAGCTGCTAAACTCTTAACACATCTCTGCTCAGCATCTGTAAACAGTTTTCAGAGACTTATAGTTTGGTCCAATTTGGGGATTTTTTTTCCCCACTGGGGTAGGAAAAGATTCATCCCTGACACCAGCATGACCACTTCCTTTGCCTATAAAAGCACCTTCATACTAAATCATTCTAGGTCAACTTTAATTAGAGCATATTTATTTTCATATAAACTTAGTGGGTTATTTACAAAATGCCAAGGAGGAAACAATGAGGCTACTCTAGCAGCATTCACATGGAGAAAACACGCATGTGCCCATTATGTTTAACTAGCCTATCAAAATGTGTTGAGTGAATTTTTCCTAAGCCTTGGTTCATGCTCCACCTGTCTGTTCTTTGACATCCATATGATGGTTTGAACTGATAACTTCCCATTTACTTCTTCCAGGTGGCTATCATCTTGTGAAAATAGGAGATCTATTCAATGGGCGATACCATGTGATCCGGAAACTAGGATGGGGGCACTTTTCCACGGTGTGGCTATCTTGGGACATTCAGTAAGGTTTTTGTTCTTTTGCTGGCATTTCTGCCAAGAATCCAGAGTAGATAATCTTTGCACAGATAAGACTAGCATACTTCTCTTATGATCTTACATGTGCTGTGCTTACAATGTCAGAAAAGATGATTGCGTTAGCATGTGCACCGGTATTAACATTTACATTGCACGTATGTATGTAGAAAGAATGCTTGTGTGTTCAGCTGTTTCTGTTCCAGCACTTCAGGCCAGTCAAAGTATAGTTTGCCTTAAATGTATAAGGCAAGGAAAACGAACTGGGTTTTGTAAGAGCCCTACAGACAGTTTTCACATGAGTGAATTGGAGCTTATCTTCCTGTGTTATTAAAGAAACAATCCATAATAACCGGGTCTTGCATGCGAGTGAATTTAAGAGAATTTAGGAGACCACTTATCACTAACTTGCTATGTCTGTGTTTAAGAGGGAAAAGGTTTGTGGCGATGAAAGTAGTGAAGAGTGCTGAGCACTACACAGAAACAGCACTGGATGAAATCAAACTGCTGAAATCGGTGAGTGCCTGCGGCAGAAAGCTCTGTTCAGCTTTGTCCATTTTCAGAGTTAATACCCCACTCAGTTTGGAAAATGGATCCTGTACTCAGGGATCATCTCTTGGTTCCACAGTACATGAGAGGGTTGTGTTACAGACAAATCTGGTGGGTCCTATTTTTGTTTGATCCATAAAGGGGTAAAAGTAAGCAAAGCTGACAGATTTATTTAAGGAACACAGTCCAGGTTTTAACCTCTTTTACGTGGTGCTACTTTATCTCCTCCATGGGACCTGGTCATAACCAATATTCATGGTAGTACCTGATGGTCATACAATAATTGAAACTCTGTGCCTCATAATCTCCACTTTGCACCTCCCAGAGCTGGTGTCTTTTCTTTTCATTTAAGTTTTATTGGTCAGATGATAAAATATTAATGTTATGTGCTGTTTAATGGATTGTAGGGAAGGTTGGAGGAGGGTATGCACCATTCTGGGATCCACCAGCACTGCTTAGCACAGCTCCTACTTTTCCCCTTTCCTGAGGGCCCCTGAGGAGAGGGGAAAACATGTTACGCACCCAGTGATGTTTAGCCCAGGAATTTTATGAAATGATTTATCTCGTGTTCCTTATCTTCCTCCACGCAGGTCCGCAACACTGACCCCAATGATCCAAATAGAGAGATGGTGGTTCAGTTATTAGATGACTTCAAGATCTCAGGAGTGAATGGCTCCCATATCCTTTTATAGAACAAATGACAGAGCACAGAATTGAATGAGTGTGGGAGTTTCCTGTGCAGCTCTCTTGCCAGTGGGAGGTGAACAATGTCCATGCAGCCGTTTTACTGTCCAAAGCAAATCTCCAATAAAACAGTCCTCTCCCAGTGGGCCTTATAGCTCCCGGCAGAGGATAGGCCTAGAATAATCCATCACCATGTATGGTGTGAAGGACAATGTTGCTGAGTCATGATTTGATATGCAAGACAGCATGACTGCGCTTGATTAGAGCTGAATGGCACAGCATCTTGGGGTTTTCTTCTTTCATCCTTGACCAGGCCACATGCCGCCTTTTATTAAAATCCCTGACTAAAAAATAAAGCATTGCACAATATCAGAGATTTATCTGCTGGTGCTGAGTGCAAACTATATAACTATTGCTTATAATTTAGCAGCATAGGTGAGCTTCTAACTAAGAGGGTCTGCTTTGGCAGCCTTACAGGCCTAATATAGTTTCTAAAGCGCAACCTTATGACCTGCTTGGGAACTGGGAACTCTTAATGTTGGATTGTCAAAGATCCTGTGTATGTTTGTATATCAAGAACAAAGGCAGACTCTCAAGTGTTCTTTGTGACATGAAGCACTTTACTGGGGTTCTCCATAAAATGTGTTCTAGACTTCTGGCCCCAGAACTTTCCTTTGTAGCCTACACCCCTCCTTTGCGGAATGAGTGACTCATTTACTTCACTGGGAGTCAGTAGTATATTGCAGAGGGAGAATCTGACCCTAGATGGTAAGCTTTCTAATGTTTATACCTAAAGGAAAACGCAGGACAGTGCTATGAATAAAGTCCAACTCTGCTGCTTAGCTGCAGTGGGAAAGGATATTCTCTAGAGAGCACAAAATCAGAGCTGCTCAGTCCATTGCTGCAAAGAAAGTGATGGAAACATTCCTGTTAATCTTTTCTTATGTAAAAAGAGTCTTAGCGTCTAATTTTGACTTGACGCAGCTCCTTCAATGTTGCTTTAAATTCAGGCAAGAAGAATGCATATACACACTACCTAGGAGATGAAGAAAAATATCATGAACTTTAAGAGCTAGGCTTTTGAACAGCAAATTCTTAATATTGAACCTGTCTCAGAAGTGGCCTTATCAGTTTACACCATTTTTACCTATGAAACACAAACAGTATTGAAGTTCGGGCCCGTGAAAGTAGCTTTAGAAAAAAAGCTGGGAGAGAAATAACGTGGCTTGATCTATGGATTGAGAATTCAGTTCTTTGGTCAGAGTTCATAAAGAGATCTGGGGTGAGAGCCAAGATCATTTGGGAATTTGTCTGCTCAGCTAGGCAGTGTGTTTAAATGCTAGCAGCAGTTCAGACATAGCCCATTGTACAGATGGCCTCTTCCCAGAATTTGGTATTACTGCTATACCACCATTGCTCCAAATGAGCTGCATTCTTAGTTATTAAGTTTTATGTTGCCACTAACAGTGCCGGTCATTGTTTTATCTCACATTTGCTGCTCCAAATACCTAGACAGCTACCTGTGCTGGGAAGGAAAGGAAGTTGGTAGGAGCTGCAACATCAGGTGGCAAAGGCAGTTCCTTGGGGTTAGATTTATTTTCAGCGCTGTCTAAGAATCCTGGGGGCTCCTTGGGTCAGGATGTCCCTCTTTCTCCTTGACCCTACTGCAGATATCTGTATGGTGTTTGAAGTTCTAGGGCATCATCTCCTGAAGTGGATCATCAAGTCAAATTACCAGGGCCTTCCACTCCCCTGTGTCAAAAGAATCATCCAACAGGCACGTTCCAGCTCTCACTGAATTAATACCCTGACCCCAGTGAGAACTGTTTTGTGACTATAATTGCTTTTCCATCAAATGCAGGGAATGAGACTTGAAGACAAATTCATAGTGGTACATGTTCTCATAAAATAACTAAAATAAGTGGTTTCAGTGGTCAGTACCTGCATTCTGTTTAGCTGAGGAGGTCTGCTTTGAACAGTGAGTGTGCGTAACATAAATTCCTGTATGCTAGCTATAACCATTTAAACTTAACAGCACAAAACTGGCTGGCTTGGCTTTTCACCCCCTCTTCCCCTCCAAATCTTGTTGCCCCTGGGGGGAAGGTAAGTCCCCTCCCCTTTTCCACAATGAGTAGTTCCCTTTATAGTTTTATAAGCTCACTCTTCACTGACTGCAGCACTTGTTTATGGGGGAGAAGGAGGACCATATACTTTTCCCCTTACCCTTGTAAATAACTAAGAGGGAAATGTTTCTGGGGGGTCAGATGGGAGGGAGAAGGCTTAGAGTATTAAAATTCAAGGGAATTAATCCTTAAGTACCTGTAGGTTGAGGAATAGAGGCGAAGATAGCATTTTATGATAATTGCCTAGTTAAAGTTGTATGCAAACTTCCTTTTAACTCCGTAGTAACCATACTCCAGGATAATAGCCCTGAGGTTTAACTTAAAAGAACTTCCTGTTTGTTTGTTACCTAGATAACTATAGAATTTTGATTATTTTCTCACCCTTTCACATCCGGGTTGCTCATTGTGTGCATCTCTTGAATATCTATTTTCTTCTCTCCTATGTGCAGGTTCTGCAGGGTCTGGATTACTTGCACACAAAGTGTCGGATCATCCATACAGATATTAAACCCGAGAACATTCTGCTGTGTGTAAATGAACAGTACATCCGCAGGCTGGCTGCGGAAGCAACAGAATGGCAGAGATCTGGGGCGCCCCCTCCTTCTGGCTCTGCAGGTGCCTTTTCTATGGAAAACTTGCAGAGTCCAAAGAGATTGTAATTGATCTGACAAGGGAAAATCCTGTAGTTCTTGTCTCAGCATTGTGAAGCAAAGGAACAGCATTGCAAATCATTTCTATAAAGCCAGTCATAAACTGCAGTACTAGTCATGTGTTCCCACAAGAAGCTTACCAGTGTAAAAACAGCGTACATGATCATTAACATCTGCTTTTAATGTTGGTCTGACATATATTAGGTGGTAAAATAGTCATTTGTAAAGCATTCTCAGTCTCCTACAGAAAGCACTATATAAATGTCAAGTGTTATTTTCTTAAGCGCTGTTTTGAGTGCATGTGGTAGGTCAGTGCTCGGATGTGTTCTATAAAAGCTTACCTCCTTGAGTGCTTTATAAAGTGGGAAATTCCTTTCCTTATACAATTCTGTGGATGTATTTTGGCAAACTCTCTTGATGAAATGACATGAGCACTACCCATTTACCATCTTGCAGGGCAGGCCTGAAGAAATTAAACCTATAGAAGTGGTTTCCCTGTTGTGTGAATGCAATATCTAGTTTATGGCAGAGGCCAGGCTTCATTCTTGTTTGAAGTCTCCACATACATTCTCAACACTCCTCCTTGGCATTTTGATATGTGCCAGTGCACAGTCCCCAGGAACTGTTGGTCTCTGGCAGTCTCTACGATATGCAAAGTGCAGCCTCTGACTGAGGCCAACACAGTACAGCGTGGGCTGGCTAGGTGAATATGCTCCCTCACAGTTTTGGTATTCTGACTGCCAAGGTCCCAGTTGACATCTTGGCTTAAGCAAGGTGCACAACGCATGAAGCAAATATCCTATCATGCTGTTACATACTTTACGTCCCCTTTTTCTGTCACCAGTTAAGTGAGTCTGCTGTCCAGTCTGGTTAATTGAAGCTTGACTCAGCTAACAGAAATGTTCTGCAGTATATTCTTTCTGGCAGGCTGCTGCTATCCCTCTTTTGAGAATTGAGGCTTTCAGAATTGGAGGATGCACTTGAGTTTTGTTACTAGTCCATATAGAAATAAGACACTGGTGTATTCCCTATATACATAGGGAGAGAAGGAAGCAATCACTGTTTGTTCTTTTCAGTACAGCTTTACATTTCAACAGTACCTGGTATCCACAGGGAAACAAAGTGGGCTCTATGGAAGATGTTCCTGGCTTCCAATCATTCCTTTTTATTTTTGCTCATGTGATATTTTTACTGCAGTGTGATTGCAATCTGTAATACAAGCATGCTAACTTATTTCTCTTTCTCTTCCAGTGAGTACTGCACCTCAGCCCAAACCAGTAAGTATGGTAACTAACTTTTTTCTTCCTTTATAAGCAAGTGTAAATGTGTGCTGTCTACATACATTCAGGTGTACAGCTTGTTTAGAATTGTTCTGTGCTTTTGTTCTATAATACGCTAAGTGGTAGGGAATCCTACTTTGAGACCCAAATATAAGCACTAGAAGTGTGAACAAGTTCAATGTATGGCTGTTTACTCAACACACTGAACGTTTAAATTCCTGTGTTACAGGTACAACTAGTCACAGAATGATGTCCAATAACAGTAGTTGTGCAGTACCAGCTTCCCAAGATAACTAGCATTTTCCAGAGTTCAGTGCTCTTAGAGCATCATCAATCATTAACTATGGTTAATGAGGCGCTGTGCTATTAAAGTGGCCCAAGTAGGGTGTAGCTTTTAAAAATCAAAGTGATCTTCAGTAATGTCAGCTATTTCGCAGATTTGAATCTGATCCATGTACCGTGACAAAGCTGTTGCTATCTAATGGGCATTTGGCCTGTGAGAGAGAGAGTGCATCATCAGAGTACACATCTCAAAAATGCCACCAGGCTTGACACCTGTCATGGCATTCCCAGTGGATGGTCCCAGGATTGCATGGGTTATGGAGACTGAACTCCTTTCCCTCCTATGAGGATGGATTTCTCAGATCAGGGCTGAAGCCCATTGGCTTGGCAGTAGATGAAGGCCTTCCCAGCTGTGGGATCTGTTCTGTGGGTGAGACAGGACTTTTCAGTCTCCAGGGTTGTCAGGTGAAGACTTCACACAAGCTCTGAAAGAATTCACTAAAAACTAAAACCTGACTGTAGCTTGGGGTTTTATTGGAATAAATACCAAGCCAGATGTGTGTGAGAGTTGTCTGCCATTTCCCTGCAGGCTGACAAAATGTCAAAGAATAAGAAAAAAAAATTGAAGAAAAAGCAGAAACGGCAGGCGGAACTACTGGAGAAGCGAATGCAGGAGATAGAGGAGATGGAGAAGGAGGCAAGCCCTGTACAAACACAGCCTGAAGAGCAGGAAGAAGCTCGGAACCCTCTTGAGATGCTCTTAAAAGAGAGCCCACCTGATGAAGGGGTACCAGGAAAGCTGGGTATGGATCCGGAATATCACATGGGCGTGTGTGTTTAAACAGAGCACAGTAACGTTCCTTCAACCACACTGTTAAAATTGCAGTGTACATCTCTGCAGCATGTGGTGATCAGGCCTCGAATGCTGGCCACTGCTCTGCAATTGAATTGCCACCGCATTCCACTAACACTGTATCCATGCTATGGATAGTAGTCTACATTGCAAGTGCTGTAGCGTAGACACTTACAATGACGGAAGGCATTTTTCTGTCTTCTAGTAAATCCACCCCCCACCCCATCCCAAGACTGTAACGAGATCAGTACAGGAATTCTTCCATTGACCTAGCTGTGTCAAAAATGGGGGTTAGGTCAACCTAACTGCGCCTCATGGCGCATGACATTTTGCACAGCCCTGAGCGATGTAGCTAGATTTACCTAAGGTTTTAGGTGCAGACCAGGCGGAGGCAATTCCACCATAACTACTGGCATGGCTGCACTGACATATAACTCCATAGCGTAGACACAGTCTATGCTGACAGAAGGGGTTTTTCCATCAGTGTACAAACACCACCTCCCCAAACAGCGTTCGCTATGCCGACCTGACCCATATTGTAGCTATGTCAGCCAAAGAACACTTCCGTTGACGTAGCGATGTCAGTCAGGAGTTAGGTTTTTTGTGTTTTTTTTTTTCACACCACTGACCGACGTGGCTATGTTCACCTAACTTAAGTGTAGACCAAGCCTGAGTCTGAGCAGGAACTAGGAAGTCTTGTGCTGGTAAAAGTGGATTAAAGAAGCATTGCATTCAGCTGTTCTGTGCGAATGTGCTAGTTTTTTGGGCTTACTTAAGGTCTTGCTATAGCTGTTACTCAGTCCATGTGTTATGTTTCCCTGTCCCTTAAGAGTCTTCTGATTCTTTTTCTTTTCCCTTTCCTTAGATGAAGTTGCCCATGTACAAGAGCAAACTATCCTAATGGAAGGCAGCATGGAAAAATGCATACCAGAAATCAACTGCAATGGCGTGGTACAAATGACTGCCTTCTCAGACTCCAGCAACCAAGGGTCTGGGAGGCTTGAGGAGGACCTTCATAATGCCAATGACTGTGATGAGCACCCTCTGGCACAGGAAGAGGACGGCTTCCATAGCTGTAATTACAGCCAGCGTAACGGAGACTCAGAGAACAGGTCGCGAGAAGTAATGTCGGACTCATGCGTGCCCTTAATTTCTGAGGTGCTAGATTCCATGGTATATCAGCCAACTTCAAGTGAAGAGCAATCGTTCAGTGAGCAGGAGATCAGCCAGTTGCAAGAGAGTATACGTGCAGAGATACCCTCAGAGGATGAGAATGAGAATAATGACCCATCTGAGAACAAAGGTACCAGAGGACCCTTGTGCAAGAGAGAAACCCTCCCTTTTAGGAGAGCTGTCCTTTGGAGTCTGTAATGTGGCATTAATAGGGGGCTTTATATTGGCTGACCTGACTTTACCTGAGGACATCTCTTTGAGCCCTGTCCTGACAGCACTCTCCACTCTGATCTACCTTTGGGGATTCCACTGTTGCAACCTTGGGTTGACAAGCAGTTATGCCTTTTGATATGATGGATTCCAGAGTGTGTAAACTGCTACCCTGCACACTCATCGGATTCATTCTGTCCTTCCCTGCTTTAAAAAGCATCCAGTGACTTTTTTTCCAAGTATGTTTGTTTATCATAGTCATGCCTTAAATGGGAACATTCCCTCTGCTCCCTCACTCTCGTTCAGATATCTTTCTTGTTTTTAAATATCTGTACATAAAACCATATTGTACATAAAGAATTGAGTAAGCGTGCAGGGTTACAGTTTACACACTCTGGAATCCGTGACAGCAAAGGCACCACTGCCTGTTCAACCCAAAGTTGCATCAGATACCTGAACTGGAGTGAGAGAAGGGGACTGACAGAATATAGGGTATGTAGAAAAGCTTGTATTGACATCTCAGATTTTGCCATGACAGGGCCCAAAATTAACTTTCCTTGCAAAGAATAGCTTGGCGTTGTTTTTCTAGCATAAGGTCCTTAAGTAATATTCCCTTCCAGAACGATAAATGCATTTCAACAAAAGTGCAAGTGGGGAGGGATAGTTTTGCTAAACTTGTAAGGAGGAAAGACTTTGTCTGTTATAGGGCTATAACAACAGAGATAACATACTATAAAACTAGTTTGTTGGCAGATTCTATATAATGGAGAAACAAAATTCTTTAGAGACATACCCAAAGGTTTTGTGGGCTAAAACCCACTTCATCAGATGCATCTGATGAAGTGGGTTTTAGCCCACGAAAGCTTATGCCCAGATAAATTTTAGTCTCTAAGGTGCCACAAGTACTCCTCGTTCTTTTTGCTGATAAAGACTAACAGTTACCGCTCTGAAACCTATACCCAAAGGTGTGACTTGGTATAATTTAAATCACATAGGTCCCTCAATTAAACCATTGCTCCTTTGAGTCAGGGTCAAGTCAAAAATCTCAGCCCAAAATAGGAAACTGAGAACAATCCTTGTACTTCTCTACTAAATTATCTTGTAGCATTACCCCACTAAAATGCTACCAGGGAAATGTAAGTGAATGTAAGAGCTAAAAAATAAATTTAACAAAGTTTCAGAACTCAGCCTGTACTCAGTCTATTGATGCCTCTCTGGATTACTAGACATGCATCATTTCTCAGAACTGCCTTTCCCAGTGCATTTAGGAATCCTTACTAGATGTAGTTTAATGACTTTTTTTTTCTCATTTTATTTCTCCAGTATATCCATCTTGGCTTGTTCTAGCCGTACACTTTAAATTTTGCAGCCGTTGGCATTGCTGCTATGGGAAGCGGTGCTGCCATCCTTGGAGTGTAACCCTTGTAACTTTAAAGAAGGCTTCCTTAGGTTGAGGCTCTTTTAGATACTATCAGAACCTACCAGTGCTGCAGGAAGCATTCTAAATTCTGCTGGTGTCAGCATTGTCAAAGAGCCAGTCTTAATGAAAAACTGTTTTTAAAAAAAAAAAGCCAAGCTAGCAGAGCTCAGAGAAACAGCCATCTTCCTGCACTTGCACATGCTCGGTTACGCTAGTATTTCAGTGTCTTTATTGTGCAATACAGGGGGAGGAGCTTTTGCACATGTGTATACTGGGCAGAATATATTAATTAGATCAATTTACTATCTTAATGCCCTTCTGGGGGTGCCTGTGGTGTTAACAGGTGTTGACTAGAGTTGATGGCTAGTAGCTAGACTGGGGGATAGTTCTGATCATTGACCTGTATCCTTCCTGCGTAGAATGATGCCTGTGGGGTTTGGGTGGCAGATGGTGGCCCTGTCCATGTGGATTTAATCAGCTGTTGTGCATATTGCATTTAGGAAAATCCACTGCTGGGAATTTTCTCCTTAATCCCCTTGAGCCCAGGAATGCAGATAAGCTCAAAGTGAAGATAGCTGACCTAGGAAATGCCTGCTGGGTGGTAAGTGTAAACCTTTCAGTGTTGAGTGACCAAAGCTCCTAATCTGTTTCCAGTTGACTGGGGGTGGGGGGCTGAAGAAGACAATCTCTATTATTTCCTTAAAAATAAAAGGTGAAACATGTCTACAGCTCACCTGCAATGTCATGAGGGATAACTTAATCCTTGTATTAAGTTTTTAGACAGTCCTCCTGATGTTCCTCTACTGTGCCTTGTTGCAGCTAGTTTTGCAGCCTGTCAAATCGTACACTCCCTGAGGGAACCATTTCATTTGTGATTCCTGAGCATGTAAGAGAAACTGTAAATAGCTTTGGCTTTTAAAGGCGGTACTGTAGGGCTTCTAAATCTGTTTGAAATCTCAAGCAGGAAAGAACATCTATTTAAATTATTTTTAATAGCAAAACAGTTTGGAACTGTCTTTACTCCCTTGAAAAGTCCTAAGTTCAGGATCCTCTGTTTTGAATTGCAACTGCGGATGAGGCAATATGCTAGAAGAGCTTTGCTGCTCTGCTTTAGGTAGGTGCTGCCACACACCCTCTAGTAAGGGAGAAGGTTGGACTTCTGAAGTAACTAACAACTGCTTCTCAGTAGTGATTAAAATAGAAATGTGTCTGTCTGGGTATATTAATGTAGGTTATTAGCTTTGTTTACAAAAGCTTTGTCATTCACCTTAACTTCGCATTATCATGATTTAGTGTCAGCTTGAATCCTCGATCCACTAGCATCAGCACACAAACTGATAGCTGTGCAATACATCCCATTTTTAAACATGGTTCCTAATGTTTAGGCTGCACGTCTTCATGTCTGACAGAAGCTGTCGGTGTCTGAGAGACGTAAAATAGGTTACCTGTCACAAGTCACTTGGTAACATTATCACACTGTTGTAGTTCAACTTTAAAACTGGCATTCTCCCCCACTGCTGCTACTGTTTGCCGTCATCTGAATTGTCAGGCTATTTTGTCTAAGGAAAAGTGCCTCTGGTTAGGGCATTTTAATCATTTGTTGAAATTTAAGAAACTGTTTAATTGAGATGTAAAAACCAGTCTGTCATGTTTCATCTGCAAGATATCTCTGTAAATAGCACCCTCTCTGGTCTTAGTTGAAGGAATCTCTTCCTTTAGAGATTTCAACCAGTTAATAAAGCACCCTTTTATTTATTTATTTATTTATTTAGCACAAGCACTTCACTGAGGACATTCAGACAAGGCAGTACCGGTCTCTGGAGGTGCTGATAGGATCTGGGTATAACACCCCTGCTGATATTTGGAGCACAGCCTGTATGGTGAGTTTGGTCATGCAGGGTGGACCCTCAACATTCAGTGGCTGAAGAGAATTCTTGGAAATTCCAGCATGCTGTGTACTTTGTGGACCACAGAATCATTTTTGCTGACTCCAGCAAAAATAGCCAGGGCTTAAAGCAAAGCATCCAGCCAGTTTCTAGGGTTGGTAAATCCCATGTGCCCATACCTCAGGCAAACTTTCTTAAACCACCTCGGAGTGGTGCAGCTTATGCAACTCTGCTTCTGTTTATGTTGTGCACAGCATAGTTGTTGCCCTCTGGAAGCCAGCATCCTGTAGCTGTGATAGACAAAGGCGTGTTGCATATACTGCCTCTAATTTGTGATTATGCTGCATGACATACAAATATATATGCATAATTCTGGAAGACAACCTAGCGTTTTCTCTCCCCACACTAGCTTTACAGCTGCCTTTCTCAGCCTCCAAGTTTCTCTAATGCATCTGACTTTAACAATCAATATTTTATATATTTGAGACTCTCAGACATCCCAAGTCTTGTTATGAATTGTCTCACATTCTGTGAGCAAGGTTGAGGTGACAAAAAGTCTGTTCTTATGATGACTGGCGAATGTTGAATATAGCACTTGTCTTTTTAAAAAAAAAAAAAAATACACTTTGGTGAGATCTAGCTACTGACTACAAATGTCTCCTTGATCTTTTTCGCTTCCTTCGGTATTTTATTTTTATTCAGAGCTTGGTTTTGATTGGTAAGCTTAGCAAATACAATTTCATGAGCTCATCCCTGCTTCTCGAAAGGAAGCTGTGCTTCTGATGAATGAGGCAGAACAGAATGCAATGTGTTTGTTCCCTGTACGGTACTTGTGGTCAATAAAACAACACAGATGTGACTCAGAGTTCCTAACTTGATAGTCTCTAGCTATAATGGCACTTTAAAGAATATTTTTTTCTTCTCTTCCTCATCGGTATCTACTTTTTTATTTGCCTATCTTACATTGACCAGGCACTATGTGATTTTGGTTGGTATCTGATTTCATTCCTCATGGGGGTACTGATGTGACATCTCTAGCGAGAACTCCCCTGTTGTATTTTCAACATGCTATTTAAAACTAAAGGTTTATAGCCAGGTCCCCATGTTCTGTGCAGCACATTAGACCTAAATGTGGCAGGAACCTCAGAATTTGCAGAAGTACCCTTCTAAATTTTCCCTATACAGCCCACAACCTGAGCCAGTTCAGTATGGTGTCTCGTTTGTTTTGATTTCTATTTTACACTGCCTTCAGATTTCAGACTTTCAGTGTATTGTAAATTCTTGTACTGAGGCATAATACATGAGACACACACAGTTGAAGAGAAGCTGGAGACTGAGACAGTTTGCTAAGGGGACTTTAGGGTCTTTGCAATTGAGAGAACATCTGAAGCAGTTTGAGGTTGTGGGATGAGCTCACTATATGTGGATGCCCCTTTTAAAGCAGTTGTTGGTGATGTGTTAAATTATCATATTCCAGATTTAACACCCAATTTTAGTTCAGTAAGCCTATTGTTTCAGGCTTTCTGCCAGCTCAGGAAGAAAATGGTCAGTTTACACTGTTTGCTTTTGGGCATCTTTACAGCCATCAGAACTACAAGCTTATTTTATTTGTAAATAAAAGCTAAGATGGCAGAGCACAGTCTGTGGCAAGAGAGGATTCTGCAGCATGTTCCATAATCAGAGTATAGAGGGCCCTTAGTACAGTTATCTAAAGACCCTAAATAAGCTCTTAAGATATGAACACTGTAGAAAATGCAGCTTCATTCTGAATCAGCAAAAATCTGCAGCACATCGAAAATCTAAAGTTTGGAGGCAGCGTAAAACAAATATAATTTGTGATCAGGACAGCCAAGAAACACTGTCGTGCCCTGGCTCAGGTTGTGGGCTGCATAGGGAAGATTTAAAAGTTATAGTGCTGCATAATTCTGTGTCTTCAAATCTAGAAGTAGAGAATTGGAGAAAATGTGCTTGGAAGGTGGTTGAAAAGATCCTTGAACTTAGGGGAAAATGGCCTTTTTGGAGGAAGCATCGTGAAAACCGCTTTTGAACTCAAGTATCCTACGTGCTTTTGATAGCTAACTACCAAAGCAAAGTCTAATCTGGGAGTCAAGCTGGTGAATTCTTGGTTATGTACAGTATTTTAATAGTTGAACTTCATCTTATTGACACTTCATTTTGCCATGATCCAGATTTGCTTAGTGAGATGATCTTATGAGATGCACTAATGGATCTGTCGTAATGTCTGGCAATGTGCAGTGCCTTCATCACAAAAGTTCAGAATAGATCTTAATGTCTTTCTAGGTTTTACAAGGAATTATTTCCCTCTCGCATCCAAATTGCCACACCTACTCTCCAGTACTCATACGTATGTCTAACAGTGACAACTTGAAAATGATTCAACACATTAATTTTTCTTGTTTAGGCCTTTGAACTAGCCACAGGAGACTACCTGTTTGAGCCCCACTCTGGAGAAGACTATTCCCGGGATGAAGGTGAGTGTCTCTCTAGGTGTCTATCCTTTTAAAACGGAATACCAGCGACGGGGTTGTTGGGTCTCCCCTGGATGGAGAGAGCTTTCTGTTATGAGTCACTGAAGCGAGGCTCCTTGCTTGGGTACATGTCTACTTGCTTGAGTAAAGAAGCCCCTGCTTAATCGTACTGGAGGGGAACTTGAGGCTTTAATTTCAGGCACTAAACAGTAAAGGTTTAGTTTCTGTTACTTGATACCTAACAAACACTTCCTTGTCTTTACTGCTGCCTCTTTCACATCTGTTTTAAGATGGGTACCTTCCTGCTCAAAGTGAATATGATCTAAGCAGCTTTAATCATTTTCCTCTGTTCCTGATCTGCACCTTGTCTGTTGTAGAATATATACATAATCTCTGATTTAAGATTCTGTATTCCAAATGTGCTTAATTAAGCTATTGACCCTCTGAGTCAGCATTAGACATGGATTAAAGACCTAGTAGTTCCTCCACAAACACACATGACACTGCACTATTTATAATATAAATACCTCTTGATTAGCGCTTTTCATCTGTGGATCTCCATGTGTAAATCCCTTTATCCTCTCTGATGGGGAAACTGAGACACAGAGGGAAAGTGACTTTCCCAATGGCGCACAGCAGGCCGGGGTAGAGCAGGGAGTAGAACACAAGTTGTCTGAGTGCTCTTGCCACTGGACCAAGTTGTCTCAAAGAAAGGTAAATAAAGTGACCATCTCTAAATGTTAGAAACGTGCTATAGCAACAAGTGAAAATTTTACATATAAATATGCAGTGTAATGGGAACTTTGGCTAATAGCTAATCAGAGTGTAGCCTTTCCTAGTGTTACCTTAACTTTCTCTTGCCCATTTTCGAATATACAGGTAATGGATTTGCTGCTGAGCTATAACTTGTGTCCATTTCAGAGCTCTGAATTTCGAGCAGACAGTATAAGACTTTGTTCAGAAGAAATACAATTTATTAAAAAATGGAGCTTTGTCTAGTAAGATGCTCAGCACCACACCTGTACCATTAATCATGGATAGTTTCATTGACAGCCATTGGCTTTGTTTCACACTTTAAATAGACAGACCTTCCATGAGCAGTGGAATTAGCTAATATTTCATTCCATTTCCCAGTAGCTTAAACATAAAAAACATTTCTTGTGCCTCTACCACTTGGTTCCGACTCTCTGTAGCCATTTGCTCTGTACTGCATACACTGAAGAAATAACTCACGTTGTTGTGTAACTTGGTCACTTTTTCTCTCAATGGACTTGTCAAGAATTCATGGTGCAGCTGCTATTTCTGTCACTTTAGTACCTATCAGTAAGACTCCCTAGGAGTAGTAATTTCTTAAAATCCATGTTTAGTTTAACAAGTAAACTTCATTTCACATTCTTGTAGCAAGTTGGATTTGTTTTTCTGCATTTCTTGGGTTGGTCCGAGTGTCTCTGAATTGGTCCAGTTGCACCAGTAAATTCCCTTGACACTTCTAATGGGTGCAGTCTGTATGTGGAAAAGCACCATCACATCACACAGCTGGTGTGTGTAATATATATAAATCCCCCTGATCTATGAGTCTCCGAGTAGTCTTAGTAGGCATTGGAAAAATGCCAAATCTGCTTCATTGACAGAACCTCTTCCAAACATTCCAGAGCACAGTTTTCCAGGGAGGAAAGTTTACTTGGATCAAGTTGAGAAATTTCATGCAAGCCTCTTCTCATGAAATTTCGAGCCCAGTTCAGTAGTTAGGGGTTCTGATAAGTGCTCCAAAGATCACAAGCTTTTTATCTGGACTGCAGATTTTTTTGGTTATCCCATAACTGCAGTTTATAAAGTGAGCAATTTATATCTGCTCCTTACTTTTTCTCTTTTTTCACCCTGAATAGAGTCTTGTTTAAAAGTCACCTGCAAAGGGAAACATGTTGCTCTTTTATTCTTTATCATGTATAAAGGCCTCAAAGGTATTTAGAAATATTCTGCTTGTTTTACATTATAAATATCAGGTCTTGTCTACCCTGGTTAGTTGGTTAGGGTTTTTCATTTGCTGCAGGACTTTTCAGGCAGATAGAAAGCTAGCGAGATTACATTAGTTGTATTAACAGTAGAGTGTAGAGGCTCCAAAAAAGGTCCAGCTTCTTTGTGCTACCACGTAATATACGTAGCATGCATGGTGAGAGTCCCTGAAGCACTTACAACTTCAATAGACAAGGATGGAAGAGGAAGCGAATAGATGTGAAGTGACTTGCCTGTGGCACATGATTGTCTTGTCTCCTGTGGGCCGTAATACTTTGGTCTAAATTACATTGTTGGGTTTAGTGTGTGGGTGTAGGTAGCCTGTGATGTACAGGAGGCCAGACTAGATCTCTTCTGGCCTTAAACTCTGACATTAGCAAAGCAGTTCAGTGACAGAACTGAGAGCAAACCTAATTCTCAGTCTCAGCCTAGTGCCTTATCCTAGCCCACACTGCTGTCCATCACAGGACTGAAATCAGAGTAGTGTGAACTGAAAGTGTTTTAGTTTCTGTTTAAAATTGGTTTTAACTCAAATTTCAAACACTTTGAGGAAAAGCTCTCAACCTTTCAGGCACCCATGTCTCTTCAGCTGAGGGGTGAGTGCCTCCAGTGTAATTCTTTGGACTCCGAGGAATCCTCCAGCATAGCTGAGAGACCAAACTTGATAGTCCTGATATTTCTAAGTGTAAAACTCTTGCCCTTTATACATCATAAAGTTAAAATTCCTTCCCCTTCAGCAGATCACCTCTAAACAGCTCCTCTGTCCCACAAGATTGTTGTTGAAATAAGCCTTTTACAGCCACTTGTCCTTTCTCCCATCTTTCTGTCCCTTTTATTTTATTCTTCTTCCCCTTCTGTTTTAGACCACATTGCGCATATTGTAGAGCTGCTAGGCAGAATTCCAAGGCACTTTGCCCTATGTGGGAAATATTCACAGGAGCTCTTCGATCACAGAGGTAGTATTTTCCCCCCACCCTTTCCTCCTCCAGGCACCAGGGATGCAGACAATCAGGAGACGGAGCATCCACACCAGTTTTTTGTTCCACACCAGCCCACCTATCAATGGAGAATAGGGTTCCCCAGGTCCCTGAGTTCCTAGAGTGTTGGGAACTACAATCCAAGGATTCTCCTAGTGGAGGAATCGAACTCTGGACTTCATCGGTTCCCTCCCAGTTAGTGAAGAAAACAAGAATGACAAGTTTTCCAAATGGAGGTGTGCATGCTGCTCTCTGTCGGTGTCCAGAGCTGTTGCTCTGTATGGAGTGCCTTGTATTGATATCTGTTATGTATGTCTCTCTTCTTTCTGAAATGTTTTGGAACACGCAGATCACATTGCATTGATCATAGAACTTCTGGGGAAAATACCTCGCAAGCTCATTGTGGCAGGAAAATATTCCAAGGAGTTTTTCACCAAAAAAGGTAAAAGGAAACAGCAAGTTTTTTCTAGGAGTGCCCTAATGCCTGTTGCTGGAACTACCAGGTAACTATAGATCACAGCAAAGCCATAATCTTAAATCTTCTGGCTGCTGCACCAAAGATTCCCACAGGACCAAAGTGCTGCTCTGTATGTGTGTTCTTATCTGGCTACTGAGTGCATACCAATGCTCCTCATCTCAGCCATAAGCAGGTTGGAGAGCACTGCTGTGGTCAGCTTTGTGGGCTGATTTGGCATTATACAGTCAGTTTATATCAACTAATGGCTTTAACATGCTTTTGAGTTTCTTTGTCTAGACAGCTTTGCTCAGCTTCTGGCCTACTAATCTAATTCTACCAGAGCAGCAGTACCCTGTGGTCATGAATATTGAGAGGTACTGTTTCAAACCCCAAAGATTGTTCCTCCATGGATTTCTGAAATGATACAACACTATTTGAGGAAGCAATACTCTGCTGAGCAATAGGAAACTGGCAGAATTGTATTAGCCAGGCCGAGAATCTCTTAACGAGGGTAATACTTTTCTGGCATGTTGAGGGCTTTTTAAAGCTATCTACTGGTTAAAATGCATCAGTCTTTTCTCCTTTGGGCAGAGCGTGAGGACTGAAGTGTTTTGTGTTCTGTGCTGTCAGGCAGCCTTCCTGTTTAGCAGTCTGAACAGGAAACGCCTGTCTGCTATATGCAGAACCTCTCCTCTCAGATGGGTTCTGAGTGTCTGCAAGTCAGTACAAGTAGTGAATGGCCTTGTGTTAGTGTGTGTATTTTTCAGTTATAGTGACTAATCAGGTTGTATGGAAACTGTGGGGCAGAAGTAGGAGGAGGGAGATGGGACCGTCTTGCAAGTACCTCTTCTAAAACTGGCTGACCTCCAAGGGTAGCTTTATAAAGAGGGAAACTTGGGTTGTTAAAATTCAATCCTTTACGCCCCTACACAACATTTACCAAAGAAATACTGGAGTCCCGATACCTACCTGGAGTAACTTGGTAAGCCGCTCTGGTACCATTGGTGACGTACTGTTGATGTGTCTGTTTTTGTTTTCAGGGGATCTGAAACACATCACCAAACTGAAGCCCTGGGGCCTTTTTGAAGTTCTGGTGGAGAAATACGAGTGGTCCCAAGACGAGGCAGCTGCATTCACAGACTTCTTATTACCTATGTTGGAGCTGATTCCAGAGAAACGGGCTACAGCAGCTGAGTGTCTCAGGCACCCCTGGCTTAACTCCTAGGTCTTCAACCCAACATCACAGCCCTACACTCTGGTTTACAGCATAGCATACGAACACTCAGCTGTTCCAACTGCCCCTCCCCAGATCCATTTTTTTCCTCTTGTTCCTTTTCAGTGTGAAGCTCTTCCTTCAAGGCTTCCGAGATTTTTAGATAAATTTAACCTGTTCAGTTGAGTTTGCTTATTTGATTAAGCGGAGACTCTTCTCAGCCAGTGGGCATCCTGTGAAATTGGCCTTGATTGGGCTTTGCCAAAGATTAATTGACTGACTGGAATACAAAGTTGCCCCTGAGTCTCTTATCTGTTAGTGTAGGCGTGAGCTGATCTGCATTAGTGTGTGCTCCCTTAACTAAATTACACCCATGAAAGGGATATGAAGATCTGGGAATCCATCCTTAGCTCACTGACTCCTGGGAGTCAATTTTCCACTGCACGTCCAGTAGCTAGCAGGAGGATGAGAAATGGCAGATTGGTACCTGGGTGATAACTCCATGTGGAACAGAACTTGAAATCCTCCACCCATCCCTAGGTCTCGTGTTTCTTGGATGACTTCTCACGTTCTTTCCAGTCAAATAATTTCTTTAGTTTTAGCCACTGAATCCTATGAAAAGCTGTATTTAAAAAGTATTTTTAATACCATTATTTTTCCCCAGTGTTCAGATTAGTTTCTGAATTCAGTGAAACCTGCTACGCTCCCTCAAATGCCTGAACCCTGGGACTAAAACGTGACATGGAAAATAAAAAAGCAAAGCTGGAACTGGTTAAATGTACAATCTTCAGAATAGATGTGTACATGCTTTGCTGGCAGAGTGGTAGTTGGGCTGCAGGCAACTCTTCCTAGACATTTGAGTGAGCTGTACAATTTCCCCCCCCCCCCATACTGGCACTTCCTTTGCCTTGCCTGAAGTTGTCATTGCATCAGTAAGCAGTTGGTATTCAGTCTGGAAGATGGGATGTACTTTCTCTTATTTTGATCATTCTGTTGCGAAGAGGGGCCGGTGGTATCTGTGTGTCACAGCCACGCTGTTCCCTGACCTCAAAATACCACATTTCCAAAGCTTAATGTAAAGATTTCTACTGTTAGCTTGCCTTAGGTGCTGGCCTTTAGAAGTAACTTCCCCAAATGGGATTGCCTTTTATTTTCTGAGACGATTGAGTACTTGGGGATTAACACAAGGACAGGTGAACTACATGGTTTGTCTTTTTCCTGTAGACATAGGGTCAGCTTCTGTTTCCTAGAATCACCCCAAATATGGTTGTCCCAGGAGAATATTATGTAAGGTTTTTAAACTTCTCAGAGAGGGCTGGGTGTAATGGAGGTTTGTGGGGGCAGTTATTTTAATTCAAAGTTAAAGCATTGTAGTGTTTGCTAGTTTTACGATGCATCTCTCCTAGGCTTTCCTAAGTGATTACAGATTCATTGCATCCTACTCTAAAGCAAGGTTTTGGCAGGGTAGGGACTTGAACCTCACCATGGACCAAACAGGCCTTTGGGATCAAGAAATTCTCAGAGGACAGAAGCTGCCTCAGGACTCTGGAACTCCCAGAAGGCCAAGAAGGCACTATTTGAGACAGTAACACCAAAGCTGCCAGTGAGGCTGTTACATGTCTCTCGTGTGTGTGTGTGTGTGTGTGTGTTTGAAATCTCAGTTTATAACAACCTTCCATCCACAAAAGCTGGTGTCCTTATTTAATCCACTTTAAAAGTATAACCATCTTGCCCTATATTTTCTTGCTTGTCCAGTCTAACACCGACTGGGCCATTGATGAAATCCATGCTGCATGTCCATTTAGGGGTTCTTAAATCAGGTTCTCTATGCATAATCTAAGATTAAAGGAAATAAATATACCAAAACAGTTTAAAACTGCTGAATGATTTTCCTGGAATCTGGAATTCCTTCCCCCCAGCTCCAAGAGTCACTTCTTTTTCTGTTGCAAAGGGATTACAGACAGGACTGGACTGTGTATTACTTACCTTCTGTTTTAATACTGTGAAGACTTTTTGGCAGGGTGAATGGAACTTCTGGTGGCATCACTAGAGCTCACTCCGCCCTGTGCACTTCTGCAGCCTGGCTGACCTAAAGGAATGAGATACTCATAGAGGGGTCTGCACATTGGGTTCTGAGGTATCCGTTCCCCCATCACCGCCAGAAGAGGACTTTTTCCTCTATCTCAGTAAAAGAGCCAGCTTGTGGGTTGAAGACACGTAGAGGCAGCTGTCAGGATTCAGTCTTGTCCCTTGTGCTCGCTCACTTGGGGTTCACTAAACTTCCAAATTGCCATAAAGTGCTCACTAAAGGATTTGTACTTGCTGTGTTCGTCTAAAACCTGAAGGAAAATACATTTTTATTCTTTCTACTTGAGTGCATTGTCTTTTCTTTGTAAATGCCGTACAATAAAACAGATTATTTAATAACCCACATCTATTCTATTCCTGATATGTTCCCTCGGTAACTTGTTCATTCAGAGCCATTGTCTGTCCATTAATTTTTGTATTCTGCTAGAGTAGGGAGCCCAGGGTTAACACGTTTAGTCTTGAGACCCCATTCACATGCAGTGTTGTGTGATCTAGGTAGATAAAACCACAAAATTAGTAGCAAAATCTTTATTTTGCTAGCTTTTGAAATAGAAAACATGAAGACATTGCTATAATAGTTGTCTCCTTTTAAATAGCCATGTGCCAAACTTTGCCACAGTTTTCCATTTAATAGTCCCTTTATCAGTCCCTAATAGGGAGTCTTGACTGAGGCATCTAGAGATTTCCTTACCGTAAAACAGGTTCTCAAACTTCATTGCACCATGACCCCCTTTTTGACAATAAAAATTACTACACGACCCCAGGAGGGGGGACCAAAGCCCGGGCTAGGGTGGCCAAAATCTGGGCCCCGCCGCCAGGGGTGGGTGTATCCTAAAGCCCAAGGGCTTCAGCCCTTGGAGGGGGGCCTGTAACTTGAGCTTTGGTCCTGTGCCCCAGCATATCTAAAATGGGGTTGTGACCCACTGAGAACCCCTGCTGTAAAAGAAGCATGAAATTGGAAGATCAGGGTGCAGCCTTGCTGGAACTGACCTGATTTCTAGCAGCCATAAGGAAACACACCTTAAGTTCTACTTTGCTATGTAAATTTTGGATTTAGAGCTGGCAGTGTTGGCTTTTAAGAGTCCCAAATCAGAAGAGATCACACTCCCGTGCCATCTGTAGAATGTGAATATGCAGAAGACTGCTGTGGGTGGGTGTTCACGGTGTGACATGAACTGGTAACTAAATCAGGTTATGCAGGTGGTTCCAACAATGCAGTAATAGTGTGAATCGAACTGATTTTGAGTGACACCATCTGCTCTAGTGATTATGATCTGAACTGCCTGCTATGTCATGCTGGAGCCCAGCAGATTTGTGCCAGAAAGGAGGCTTCTTCATGCTTTGCCTTTAATGTTGCTCAGTATGGTGAGAGAGGGGTTGTGAAGCCAGTTGAGTCCTAAGGCTGACTTTTCACTGCACATGAATCCAGTTTCTTGCTGAATTATTTTACCAACTGGACTGTGGCTTGGTCACTCTCTCCTCTTATGGGTAATTTCAAGGGGCAGCTTTATAGAAAAGCCCGTTGAGCTTTGTTGGCATTTGGGTGTTAAATGGTTTCTCTTGTAGAACAATACTCAAGATCACAGGAGAAGAAGCCAGGTAAGTAAGTTTTCCAAAGACACTAGCACAAAATCAAAACACTGCAACTTTGCCTTTTATTCAGCAAATTTTTCTTGCAACAAGCCAGTACAAAAGGTGACTGTAAGTAGCTAAAGCACATACTGGCTCCTCTTCTCTCCCCCCCCCCCCCCCCCCCCCCCCCCCCCCTTCCCACTCTATAACAGATTGAGTCCCTCCATCCAAATAAACTCCATGAGGGGGTCGAGTCTCCAGCAGCCCCTTGCATGGAATCTTTTCAAGAAAGTTTGTAGGGAGAATAGAGTTCCTTCAAAATGTGTAAGAAAAGCATCAAGTTTCTGGTCGTTACCTGGAGGGGCCCTAGATGTCTCTGGAAAGAAGGAAAAGATTAGAATGTGACAAAACTAATTTAAAATAGATCAATAGGGTTTTTTTAATCCCATTCTGTGCAGTAAATTATTGCTCCTTTAGTGCCATTAGATAAAAGCAAAGATTATATAACTAAAAGCAATGGGAATACAGGGTACTGAAATCCAAACATTAGCAGTGATCTTTCAGGAATCCCCCCAAATATACTTAGATTATATACTTGGAACAAGTTTAGAAGTAATTTCAAATAGGATTACTTACTGTGGTGTTCAGCTTCTTCATTCATGGCCCTCCTCTGTAAAACAAAGAACTGTGTTTATACTAGGGTGAGTGGACGTGTAACAGAGGGAAAGAACAGGAGCAACTGTCTTCAAAAGTTGCATCAGTTTCATGTGTTAAGGGAAAAGGTGACCTCATTGAGGTGGCAGATGAGTGAGAAGGCAGTGTCTCATGCCCTGCTGCATGCTGATCGTGGATCAGCCTCATGCAGTGTCTACTTAAATGAACGCAGGGAGACTGCCTCAGTAATAGGTGTGGAAATGGACTAGCCCCTGCCTGAGGTTTGCTTTAACATTTGTATAATTAATACACAATGTCCATGTGCTTCAGAAACCAAATGCTGTTTGCAGGATGGATAGTGCTGGATACTAATCCATTACCAAGTGCTTTTAACACACGCCACCTGGTGCGTGCAATGGGATAGCAATTTCACCACTACTGAGATGAAATACAAGTCTTAGGATCCTTGTAACCAATTTCTTCCCTGGATAAAATGAACTGACTTTCTCTGCCATCCCTGGTCTCTAGTCTCTTTGGTGGTGTAGATTGTCATGTCTGGGTAACATCTGCCCTGGGTAGCTCCCTGGGTAATGTCTGCCTTCTCCTGCCTGATTGACCTGGAGGCTGTTAATGGTGGGAAAGTACTAATTTCTAGAAAGCAATTAGCCAGGTAGCCACAATGAGTGGGCAGAAGCCTGACCAGGCCTGTACTGCAGGAACCTACCTGATCTCCTTGTTCTCGAATATCCCTCCCCCCTTTATTTCCCATCCCTAGCACTGTCCAGGTCACTATAATTCACACCTATCATGGTATCTGGGCCCAATGGGCATGGCTGCAGGCTTTATAGGTGGCAGTGGGTTTTGATGTACCCTCTAACAGGTGAGTGGGGGTTACAGGAAGAGAGAACAAAGTGGGGCCATTACCTTTATTTTCTACTTTGAAATCGTCTGGGAGGAGATTATCTTGCCGGTTCCCTAGAACAAAGGCCAGGAAGGAGAGGATGAGGGCATCCAGGATCCCAATGATGCAGAGGATGAAGGCCCAGCGCACGGTGCATGCCCCTAGTGTGTATTTGTCAGTTTTGTCCCCGCACATGCGCTTCACTTCATTGGAATCCCAACCATCCGGGTAGATCAGGCAACCTATCATTAGGCCGGCTGCTGCAGGGAGAAAAAAACACTGATGTGGGCACAGGTTGCACGGTGGTAGTGCACTTGACTGGAGCTGGGTGGAAAGCGTCACACAAAGATTCCTAGATCCTAATTCATCCTTTTTTAATGAAGGCATTGTGCCCACTCCCCTTTCCACAAAGGTTCAGCACGTGCTTGTGCAAACTGGAGTGTAACCTTTCACAGCTTGAAGTGGATTTTCTGTGAGCATCTTCTCCTGGAACCTTATTAGCAGTTAGCATCATGCAGCACCTGAGGCTGTGCTCCTGGAAGCTAACGGCAGAGCTATTGCTGTTGACAGTGCTGGATCAGGCTCGGAATAGAACCAGCACAGTCTCCATTATGTGCCCATGACTACGAACCACCAGCTCAAAGAGCAAGCTGTGGACTAAATGAAAATCACAGAACAGCTCACTGAGTGATGAATGAACAGCAGAACATCCATTTCAACTGCTGTGCCTCAGTTCTCCACAGCTGGTGAAATGGAGAGGAAAGTTGCCTCTGTAAAGCTGTTTCTACATCTGAGCATCAACATCAGAACCACGCTCAAAGGCTGAGTTGGGCTAAATAATGTGTTTGTTAAAATGGGTTAGCTCTGGTCTCCAACTCACGCAGCTATAGGTAGTTCAGACTCTTACCGACCAATCTGATTAGTTCCTCACGCCAAAGCATCTTCCAATAATAATCATGGTGCACTTTTCTATTGTAAATCTCAAAGTGCTCCACACAGGTGGGTATTTATCCTTCCAGTCGGAAGAGCTCTAGGACTAAAATTCATAGTGAGGTGCAATTGGGTTAACACCCGGCAAGTGTAGTTTTGCAGCCAGTGTGCGGTGTTGATGTGATCTCACTTTCCTGGAGCCTAGTTATATGGGAGCCAGGGCGGGTCTGAACAGAAAAGTTATTCAAGTATAGCTAGAACAGTACAAAAAGAACAGGAGTACTTGTGGCACCTTAGAGACTAACAAATTTATATGAGCATAAGCTTTCGTGGATAAATTTGTTAGTCTCTAAGGTGCCACAAGTATTCCTGTTCTTTTTGCGGATACAGACTAACACGGCTGCTACTCTAGAACAGTACAGTTAAAGTGGTACAACATCCACCCCACACCCCAGTGTGGATGAAGTTATAGCAATATAAAGGTGCCTTATACCAGTGTTGTTTATTGCCACAGGGGGAGGCCATTAAGCTACCCTTCTAGCAGTATAACTACCCACAGTTGGGGTTGTACCAGCATAACTATTTTGGTTAAAATTGCACCTGTCACCAACACAGTCATACTCGTACCAAAACTGTGAGGCCAGGTCTGCACTGCAAACTGCCAACATGGCTATGCTGAGCGGGGGGCTGCTGCGCACTGGGGGTTGGTGCGCTGTGCCAGCAGAATCCCCTAGCTAGCTAGTTATTCTGGCAAAAGTGTGCTTTAACTGAGATGGTTTGTTTCACTCATGGAGGCTGGAATAAGCTAGAGTGCCAAAAGCTTGGCTTTGTTACCATGAGCCGCATCCATCCTTGGAGCGCTTTGCCGGGATAGTCTAGCTATATTGGCAAAGTGGTCCTAGTATAGGCATGGCCTTAGCATAGGCCTGCTATCCTTGTTTAACCTTTGATTATCCATGTACACACCTAGCTGCTTTCAGCTGCCATCACTGCCATAAATGAGCTGGGAGGAGGTTCGTAACCTCCCTGGCTGTGCTGTCTAACTATGTGTAGTGGAGAGAAACTGTGTCTCCAGGAGCACAATGCTCTTTGAGAAGGGAAATGCTGCTGCAAAATCTCCCATTAACTTGGTCACCTTGGCAACGCTCTTCCATTTCTGCATGAATATGCAACAGCATCCTGTCAAAGGCACCATCTCCGTCCCTAGGAACTGTCTCCTCCTAATGGCTTAAAACAGATTTTCAGTGGACTTGTTTGAGCTGGAGGAACTTGTATTACCATTTGTTTAACCAGTGTTGGGCTAACCTCTACCTAGGTGTATTTTATTGCAGCCCGAGGGATTGACACCCAGGTTAATTTTGAAGTGGTTCCAGTTGGAATCCCACGTGGTTGACTCCTTTTGTAAACACTTAG
>NW_020664955.1:1204516-1237791 GCF_002925995.2 Terrapene triunguis | reverse complement strand
CTTAGATATCCTACCGCTGGGAGTGTACACAACCCAGTTGTCTGATCCGTTCCTGGTCCTGAGCTGCTTTCACTCATGTACCATGTCTGCACCATGCAACGCCTTTCCCGCTGCTATTCGAGCAAATGCAGCAGTGGCTTCAAGTTTTTCCTTTTCGGCCAGGTAGCTTGTCTTCCGAAGTCACAAAGGTGATTTGGCTGCTAAGTACTGTCTATACTCTCTGAAGAGTCACGACGTGTCACGCTAGGGTGCTAGCCCTCAGAGGAGGATGCCTGGGTCCTAGTCCCAGTTTGCCTCTGGCTGATTGTATAGAAGTGGTTGGGGGGGGGGGAGAGGAGATGTGGGGAGTTGTAGCATTTAATTTTTTTGTACTAATGTTTGTATGGTGCCTAGCACAGTGCGTGGGCTCCTGGCATCAAGTGATGAATGTTTTGAGATGAAAGGGCAGCGGGGAGGCTGACCTCAGTGCCCACACAAAGGACTTCTTGTATACTTCTCCTCAAGCTCCTTGTGTGCCACCCTCCTATCTGTGTTTATTTCAGGGGCTCCCTGCAATTCCCTATGCTGGGGGCTCTTTCTGTCCCCCATGTCCCCATCTCATACAACTGTTTCCCCTTCTCCTCCTCTGTGCTGCGTTGTAAGCATTTCAGATTCCGAGCGGGGATTCTCTTTTCAGATGTGTGTGCCCGGTGCTTAGCACGATGATTGATTTGGAGCTCCTAAGCTACCCTAATACAAATACCGCTGCAATGAATTCTTCAAAATGTCCACCTATGGCTCCCCACAAAGGCTGTACAAAGCAACTTCCTAAGCCGATTGAAAGAGACTTCACTGCTCTTCACCCTCCCACCCCCAGCTCTCTGGGTCGGGGCCAATGTTATGTTTGTTCAGTGTCTAGCACAAGGGGGCAGACAGCCTATAGTGCAAATGTAATATCCGTTGCAAATCCGCATCCTATATAACTTCAATGCACAGCCTTCTGCCAGAAATATGCACTTCCCTCATACGCTGCAGAAACGTTATTGGGCCGAGAGCTCTGGAATGAGAAACTATTTCTTTCCGTGGCGCATGCCCTCTCTCCAGTGACACGCGGCTAATGGTTCCCTGAAGTCGCTGCACGCTCGTGGTCATTGTACTTTGATATGCTGTTTAAATTCTGCTGCATCAGGTTACAGCAGGTTAGCAGCAGCACCATCCATCCCTCTTGCTATTCAGTGGTGTAAAGATGCTGTGGTTGCCCCCCCACACACGCACCCTTCCCTGCAGCCACCATTTCTCTCTGTCACTGAGAACACTGTAGGCCAGAGAATGCTCTCTGGACTGTGGGTGGCTGCGCCCGGGCCCCCGTTTCCCCGGGGTTTTTTTTTTTTTTTTTTTCAAAGGCTTGCGGGGAGGACAGTAGTAGGGGCATTGTGCATCTTACTGGCTTTCCATAAGCCATCTCTCCATTTAGAAGCTGTGCCTTCCAGTACACTTAATTACCTTCCCCTGCAGCTCAACATGGAGGAGGAGGGGGATGGGCGGGGAAGCTTTAAAGGAATACCTACATCTTGGACTGAGATGTGATCCTGATACAAATAAAATAGAGGCTCCACCCCACCTTTTATGCCCCTGCTCCACCTGCACCTAAAATAACTAGCCTTCTGGTGTCTGCTCAGTCTGAACATAAGAATGACCAGACTAGGTCAGACCAATTGTCCATCTGGCCCAGTATTCTGTCTCTGACAGCAGCCAATGCCAGATGCTTCAGAGGGCCTGAACAGAACAGGGCAACTAGCAAGTGATCCACCCTCTGTAGTTCAAGCCTAGCTTCTGTCAGTCAGAGGCTTAGGGACACCCGGAGCATCAGGTTGCATCCCTGACCATCTTGGCTAATAGCCATTGATTGACCTATCCTCCATAAACTTCTCTAATTCTATTTTGAAGCCAATTATACTTTTGGTTGTCACAATGTCCCCTGGCAATGAGTTCCACAGGTTGATTGTGCGTTCTATGAAGTACTTCCTTATGTTTGTTTTAAACCTGTTGCCTATTAATTTCATTGGGTAACTCCTGGTTCTTGTGTTCTGCGAATGGGTAAATAACACTTCCTTATTTAGTTTCTCCACACCATTCATGATTTTATAGACCTCTATCATATCCCCAGCCTCCCTTGTCTCTTTTCCAAGCTGAACAGTCCCAGTCTTTTTAATATCTCCTTATACAGAAGCTATTCCATACCCCTAATCATTTTTGTTGCCCTGCTCTGTACCTTTTCCAATTCTAATATATCTTTTTTGAGATGGGATGACCAGAACTGCATGCAGTATTCAAGGTGTGGGCATACTGTGGATTTATATAGTGCCATTATGATATTTACTGTCTTATTATCAATCTCTTTCCTAATGTCTTCTAACATTCTGGCCGCTTTTTTGACTGCTGCTGCACATTGAGCAGATGTTTTCAGAGAATTATCCACAATGATTCCAAGAACTCTTTCTTGAGTGGTAACAGCTAATTTAGACCCCAATGTTCTGTATGTATAGTAGGGTTTATGTTTTCCAATGTGCATTACCTTGCATTTATCAACATTGAATTTCATCTGCCATTTTGTTGCCCAGTCACCTAATTTTGTGAGATCCCTTTGTAACTCTTTGCAGTCAGCTTTGGACTCAACTGTCTTAAGCAATTTAGTATCATCTGCAACTTTTGCCATCTCAATCCTTATCCCTTTTTCCAGATAATTTATGAATATGTTGAACAGCACTGATCCCAGTACAGATCCCTGGGCGACCTGCTATTTACCTCTCTCCACTGTGGAAACTGACCATTTATTCTAAACCTTTGTTTCCTGTCTTTTAACCAGTTACTGATCCACAAAAGGACCATCCCTCTAATCCCATGACAGTTTACTTTGCTTAAGAGCCTTTGGTGTGGCTCTCAGAAAGTTCAAGTGGGCTATATCCACTGGATCATCCTTGTCCAAGTTTGTTGACCCCCTCAAAGAATTCTAATAGATTGGTGAGGCATGATTTCCCTCTACAAAGGCTTTGTTGGTTCTTCCTCAACATACACCTCTACCTCGATATAACGCGACCCAATATAACACGGATTTGGATATAACGCAGTAAAACAGTGCTCCGGGGGGGCTGCGCACTCTGGCGGATCAAAGCAAGTTCGATATAACGCGGTTTTACCTATAACGCGGTAAGATTTTTTTTGGCTTATGAGGACAGCGTTATATCAGGATAGAGGTGTATTGTGTTCATCTATTTGTCTGATAATTCTGTTCTTTACCATAGTTTCAACCAATTAGCCTGGTACTGAAGTTAGGTTTACTGGCCTGTAATTGCCAGAATTGCCTCTGGAGACTTTTTTAAAAAATCAGCATTACATTCTATCCTCGAGTCATGTGGGTCAGAGGCTGATTTCAGTGATGGGTTACATACCACAGTTGTTAGTTCTGCAATTTCATACATGAGTTCCTTCAGAACTCTAGGGTGAATACCCTCTGGTCCAATTATTACTGTTAAATTTTATCAATTTGTTCCAAAATTGTTTGTTTTTTCATCTATCAACAGACACCTCAGTTGGGCACAGTGCCTCAGATTTGTCCCCTAAAAAGAATGGCTCAGGTCTGAGCTTCTGCAACGCAATCTGGTGCAGGAAACCATCTGCCTTTCTAATGCATCAGCCAGGCTGGGTAGCAGAGAGCAGTCTCTTTCAAACAAGAACAGCTGCTGCCACATTAGTGGAGTTTGTTCTACTCCTCATAAACACGAACCTATCCTTGATCTCAAAGAGCGATGCACACACACGAGGTTTGGTGTGCTTCTCACAAGGGGCCACATTATGGAGTTTTTTCACACTCTGAGTACTTATGCAATCAGTCATTGGACTTATTGGTGAACTTATGCATTAAAGTTGGTGGACAGTTGGTGGACTTATGCATTAAAGTCAATGACACTGCTCATCCCTGGGAATAGAGGCCCCACAATCTGGCCTTATGTGGTACCAGGCAAGTCCACCAACTCATTGCTCTGACTTACTTACTGGAAATAGTTTATTCCACCCTAAAATCTTGTTATATTCTCAGGGGTTCTCTCTCTAATTGTGGTTCAACCACTTGCCTTTTATGCTGTTACGGCCGTCTTTGACTAGCAGCTGTGCACAGTACAAAGGCCGAAGGAAGGAAGTTAAGTTAATAAGGCACCATGGAATCTAATGGAATTGGTGGAGAGAGCCGTGTTCAGCTGCTATTGTGTGTGCTGTTCTCACATCAAAGGCTTTTATATGACCAACGGCCCCAAATCTTATAGACTTGAAGGCCAGAAGGTACCATCATGACCATCAACTCTGACCTCCCGCAAGTTGCAGCCACGCCCAAGGCACAAACCTATCCCTCTTTCTCACTGAATTCAAGGCAAGGAAAAAAAGTTAGGAGGGTAAGAGAGAAAAGATTACCCTTGCTTTTACAGGTGAGGGGACTGGTGGCACAGAAAGATCGTGAGACAGAGTGGCCCATTGGCGGTTCGTTACCCTGTCAGCAACTCATGTCAGCCCTAATGTACTCACTGCACTCCTACTCATTGTTGTCATAATGTTTACCCAAAAGGTGGCATGTAACATATCACTGGAACTCAGAACTCTCTGATCATTAATATTCTTGCATGATGTATGTATGGTAAACCTGCAAAGGACTTTGTAGAGCTGGGCCGCAAATGCATTCTTAATATGGATTGTCAAGCAGTGCCTAAGCCATGCCTGTTCCAGACAGAGGCATGTGGTTCCGCCTCCTTGAACTTGTGTCTGATGTAAATTAAGCCAGGTGTGATGGAAGGCAAAGAAAAGCCCATTTACATGCCAGGTAAACAAAGCCATTGGGAAAGCAAGTGGGGAAAGATAATGACTTAACAGTCTCACTGGGGGGATGGAGACTGCACCCTGGGATACCTTTCTGCCTCTTGAAGTGGGGTCAGTGAACTTTAGGAAGATATAAAGAGAGAGAAAAAGCCATTCTGGCATCCATCCCTTGGGGGACTAAAGGGTCCAGAGCTCTTGAAATCATAGAACATTGGATACTTCAACCACGGGGTTGAAGTCTCTGGGAACCAAGTGTATGTGAGAAACCTGCTTAGGCGAAGATTGTAACTTGCTGAAATTAAGTTTTTAGTGTTAGAAGCATATTTTTACTTTTGTTTGCTTATAACCCTTTTTCTCTTTATTCCTTATACTTGGCATCACTTAAATGTTTGCCTTTTGGATTAGTGAACTTGCTTTACTTTTAATAATAACCAACACAGAGCTGTGACTGCAGCGAGTCCTTGACAAACCCCAGTTGGATTAACGAGCTGCTGTTTACTGTCTCTTTAAAGGAGCAGTGAACTTAAGGTCTAGAGGACTGGATGCTACAGGGCAGTGGGTTTGGGGGAAATTTGGGAGTGGGGGCATGTTGGGGTCACTCTGTGAAAAGCCAGGGTGTGACCATGCTTCTAGGCTGGCTGATGGTCTCAGGGCTGTGAGCCACAGCAGAATACCATTTAAGGCACCCAGAGTTGCAAGGCAAGGGTGACACAACCCCTTACTGGCCTGGTTGAACCCCAAAGTGTCACAACAAATCACTGTGGCAGAGTCACAGAATTGAACCTGGATCACCTGAGTCTCAGCCTTAACCCCAGACAATCCTTCCTCTCAGCCCATCAGTTGCCACTGGAGCCTTTTATCTCCGCTGGTGTCCCTTCCACGCCCCCCACCAGCTTTGAGATGTGATAGAGAAATCAGAGAGAAGCTACAGGCTCTGTCCATGGTGCTAACACAATCTGCCTAACTGCTGGAGGTATGGAGAGCCCCTGACATGAGGCCATCCAGCAATGCCTCCAGAGCTGAGCTAGGACTGCCGGTTAGACTGGTGGCTACTTGAATGCTAGAACCAGATTGTGACTCAGTCAGCAGGGACAGCAGAGGCTGGTGAAAGGCTGAGGTGGCTTGGAGGCTGGCGTACATCTCAGGAAAACGAAGACAGTGTGAGCTGTTAGGAATGGAAGGATGTCTGTGTGTTTAAAGTGCTCAGGCGATCTCGGTTCAATTCCCATCCTGTCAAAAGACTGCCCATGTGCCTTGGGCAAATCACTTAGGCCAAGATTTTCATAACTGCCCAGTGTATTTGGGTGCCTACCTTGAGACATCTAAAAAAGACCCTGGTTTTCAGTAAGTGCAGAGCCAAAAGTGTCTCATGTTGGGCACCCAAAACCACTCCTCACTTTTGAAAATCTTGGCCTTAATCTCTGTGTGCCTCAGTTTGCTATCTGTAAAATGGGGGTAGTCACGCTCCCTTTGTCTGGTCTACTTCAGTTGTGATCTCTTCAGCACCGGGATTCTCTCGCTGTCTGCTTGCACAGCGGTTGGGGCCTCTGTGACCTACTTTTGTACAAGGAATATACGAGGCTTTGGAACACTCTACCATGGGGCTTGGTGGAAGCCGCATGGTTTGCAATATTTAAAACTAGACTGGGCAAAGCCCTAAACATATCGACTCTCTAGAACAGTTCAGCACAGCCAGGGAGAGGGTGGTGTGGGTTGGACTGGATCATATCATGGCTTCCTTGGCATGGCTGAGTTTGGTTGCATCTGTCTAAAGACCCACCCCCCTGCCGGAAGGAAATCTGGTGGTGTGTTTGAAACATGTGTTCCCTAGGAAAGCACAGGTCTGGCAGCAGGGCTGCTGCCTCTCTGGGGCAGGTTGCATTGTCCATTTGCTAGCAGCCAGCTCCGGCGCAGCCTCAAACCCTTTCTTCACCATGGGATTTCCAATGTCCAAACCCAAATCATCCATCAGTGCCCCCAGCTCCAGCACCCTAATGCACTAGCACTTCTTGGGGGGAGTTAAAAGCCAAGGCATCCCAGCCTTGCTGTCCTCTGTCTACTTGTTGTACGTTAACTGGGATGGGAAGGTAATAGCTTTTAGCCTCCATATTTTATCTTTGATTGTATGTAAGAGGAAGGTGGCTGGCTGTCAGTCATATCCCAAACCCTCCTTTACCCTAATCAGATAAATGCTTTATTTTATTAAGGTGATTGAACTCTCTCACCATGTTTCTCTCTATTATTAATCTGTTTAAAAGCCAAGTGTCACCTGAACACAGCCCAGCTCCTAACCCTTCCCTCTCCGGTCTGTCTGCCTCCAAAGGGAAAAGATGGTGAGAAGGGACTAAGACTTCGCTGCTTTCTTTAGAAAATCAAGCTCCTTCACAGGTGCTGCATTGTTTCCCCATGTGTCATGTTAATAGCAGAAGCAAATATATAAGAAATTGCTACTCAAATCCTCTGGGGCAGCAAACCTTTGGTTGTTCAGGTTCCTTGGACTTTTGAACTGCTTCCAAGCCGCTTATCTTAATCTTTGAGATTGTTTCCTTTAGCCCAGTTGGAATTAGCTGATACCTGAAGGGCTAAAGTCAGCCCTGCTGCAATTCCATTGCCTGCAGGGGCTTTTCACCAGCACTGAAGCTGGCCCGACTTTCTCTATCTCCGTGGCATTTTCACCACCAGCAAGGCTCCCTGCCTGCTGAGCCAAGCAGGAACTGTAACCGGATGCTGCCTTCCTCTTTGACATCAATATTTCAGGAGGCTGGATGGGACTGGATTTCAGCAGCTTCTCGCTGTGACAGGGAAAGCACACGGCCTTCACCATGCCCCTTGCCTCTGAGGACTAGTATTGCTGGCAGGGTTTAATTAATGGTAATTCCACCCAGTAAACCCCAGGCTAAGCTGAGTGGGTTGGATCTCCTGGAAAGTTGTTATCCTTCTGTCCCTAGTGTCACGGTAAGATGCATGCTCTACTTTCTGATGTGCTGGGTAAACAAAAGGCGCACTGGCCAGCAGTGGCTGTAAATTGCCTCGCCATATTAGTTTGCTCACACTTATCTGCTCCCTGACCTGGCATCTGCTTGGCCTGTAGTCGCTGCAACCTGAGTTCATTAGGTGAATAATTTTATGTTCAATAACGCTTGCCTTACTGCAAGCCAATCAAGTCCCATACCTCAGAGCATCAGGTGACTGCCATAGGAGTTGGGAGGGAATTTCTCCCCCCCCCCCCATGTACAGAATTGCACCTCTTGTTGGGTGCCTAAGGGCTTTGCTTCATATTCCTCTAAAGCATCACCTATTGGCTGCTGCAGTGAGGGGAGAGGCTTAGTGGACTAACCGTCTGAGCTAATAGGGCAAATCTTGACCTCATGTCCCATTTTAACTCATGCTCCTCATTTGTTCTCTGCAAGCCAGGAAAGAATTACAGGTCATGCAGGGGCGGCGAGTTATATGGGCCCGTGGTGCCCAGGCTCCAGCAATATTCAGGGCCCAGGGGCCCAACTCCACCACTGTTCGGGGCTGGGTCTCTCCCCCTGGCTGGCCCCCACCTGCCACCCCTGCGCGCCTCCCCGGGGCCCGGGAGCATCCTTGCCTCAAGCCGGTGGCTGCCCCTTGCAGCTCCCCACTGTCTTGGCTCTGCAGGCTCCCGGCATCAACTGCCGCTGCAGGGTCCTAGAGCCCTCCATCTTCTAGTGCCAGGGCAGGCTGCCCCTGCCCTTCCACCTCAGACCCTTCCCTTTTCCAGCGGGACCCTCCACCAGCACAGGGGGGCCCCCGCCTGCAGTCACCACTCCAGTCCCACTCTGGGCAAGGGGCAGCCCCAGCCCCACCCCCAGTGAGACTACAGTGAGGGGTCACAGCAGGGGAGGAGGCACACATGTGATGGCAACCCCCCCCCGGCACCCACCACAGGGGAGGTGAGGGGGTTCCTGGACCTGAGAGGGGCCCTAGGAGCACGTGCAGTGACAGTGGTGCAAGGTGAGTGTGCTACTGGGAGGGAGAGGGGGCTTTCTGCTTCCAGCAGGGGGGAGTCCTCCTCTCTGGCCCCAGCCCTGCGGCAGCCTGCCTGCACCCCAAACCCCTCATCCCTAACCAGAGCCCTCATCCCCCCACACCCTAACCCTCTGCCCCAGCCCTGAGCCCTCTTCTACATCGTGAACCCCTCATCCCCGGCCCCACCCCACAGCCCTCACCCCAACCTTCTGCCTGAGCCCCTCCCACACCCCAAACCTCTCATCACCAGCCCCACACAAAAGCCCTCACATTTTTACATTATTTTAAAATATATATATCGGCTTACAAGGCAAGTGTGGGGGGGTGGGACTTGGACCCGTTCTGGGCACCACCAAAAATTATACAAACCTCCCGCCCCTTAGGACATGCGTTTTAAAGGCAGGGAACTACCCCACCTCCAACGGCAGAGGAGGCAGAGAGAGAGGTGGGTGTGCCCCAGGCCCACATTCGTTCCTGACTTTCTCACCTGTTTCTTTAACTGGAAAGGATTTTGTCTTTCTGCTCTAAGTAGTGCAGGAGAACCGCACACATGCATGTTTGCTTCACCCAGCCTCTTTCCGTCCAGAATTGGCCTGGCTTCGCAAGCTCAGAGCTGGCTCCTACCTTACAGAATGAAACTTTGGGCAGAAGTGGTTAGTGGAAAAGTGCCCCACTCCAGGAGGGGCCCCACTGAAATCAATAGGAGAGTTCATGGCGGATGGTGCTTTTCATGATGAGTAAAGTATTAGAGTGTGGCCCTTTATATCTGCCTAAAGTAATGCTTTAGATGGGAGACGGTTCTGAGCAGTTCTCCCCTTCATGCTTCAGCAAGTGCAGCTACTGCACCAGCAAGAGCATTGCTTACCTATGTGCAATGAGTTTGACAGGTCTCAGCCCACTTCTCTAGGGCCTAATGTCCATGTTGCAAAATCACTCTCACGCTTGGCCCTAAGTGACACCTTTATTGGTAATGTGGCCTAGCAGATGGAGCACTGAACTTGGACTCAGGAGACCTGGCTCTGCCATTGGCTTGCTGGGTGACTTGGGGCAAGTCCCACCACTGGTCTGTGCCCCAGTTTCCCCCTCTGTAAAATAGGGGTGATGCTACTAACCTCCTTTGCGAAGCACTTTGAGATCCATGGATGAAAAGTGCCATGGAAGAGCTAGGTGGTATTATTACGGGCAGTCTCAGCAGAGACCCCCATGAGTGTGTGGCTCAGGAAGACTATAAACTACCTTCTTCCTCTGTGATGTCACCCTGCCAGGGCATAAATGAGGCACAAAGGTAGGGTAAATGGGGGGGATCTCAAATGCCTGAATGGGCCTGTTTTATGGCTGGGGAGGACAGCAGGTTCTAACTCTGTCCATCCGGCCCCTTTCACAAGCATTAAATTGACCCAAATTGTAGAAAAAAAATACAGAGTAAGTTTCTCTGTTCAGTCTGCAGTTGCCAGCCCTTTATATTGCTTCCCCCACCTCTGGGAATGTCCTGATCTCAGATGGGCCCGGCAGGGGCTGTGGTAACACAAACAGTAATGAGTTGACTCTAGGACCTGGATGCATTTTTGCCCCTAGGACTGGGTTGGGCTGAACCCCTGGAGCCCCATGAGCTACTCACCTGCCGCCAGCTGCATCCAGGCACAGATTTTGTAGACAGTGGCTGAATTGCAGAAGAAGAACAGGCTGAAGCAGAGGATGCAGCCGATGATGAGGAAGGTGGAGATGCCCACGAAGAACATGGCCGTTTTGAAGGCACTGGAGGGGATGGTGCCAAAGTCCAGGGGGCTGCCCTTGCAGATGAGCTCGCCAGTCAGGGCGTTGCCAATGCAGTAGGAGAAGAGGCCGAAGTAGCCGGCCTGTGGAGTGTCGATGCTGTCACCGATCCAGTAGGGTTGAATGAAGCTCACCACCATGATGACCGCAAAGCAGAGGGTGAAGAGCGCCCACAGCACCCCCATGGCCCGGGCGTTCCGCACATAGTTGGTGTGGTAGATCCGGGCCGCTTCCTGGGCTGGCAGCATCTTCCCCATGGCACGGCTGGGTGGGCTGCTTCTGGGCTGGCCCAGGACTGGAGGTGTGGGGCCAGGGGCTCCCTGGCTGGGGGGTTGCCTCCTTGTGGGCACCGGGCTCAGGCTGTGGGCTCCCAGGGAAGTTAGTGAGGTGGGAGGGTGCCCTGCCCACCCAGGGGGCAGCTCTGGGACCTAGCCCAAAGCCCCGTGTTCAGGGCCCAGCTCTGGAGATCAAGCTCCGTGTCCAGATTCTCGGTTCCAGCCCCCGTGCCCGGCTCCGGCTCTGGGCCGGGATGGGCTCCCCGGCTCAGGCGCTCCGGTGCCCGGCTCCCAGCCGCACCCCTGGGGGACCAGCCGCTTCGCCCCGGCCCCTCCCAGCCCCGTGTCTCCAGGCGCCGGTGTCTCCTCCCCCGCGTTCGCCGCGCCTGCCCCCGCCTGCCCCTTCCCTCGGTTCCCCAGCCAAGCCTCTGGCAGCGGCTGTGGCCCCCTGCTCCTCCCCGGGGCCCCTGCCCGCTCCCTGCGCGCTGCGCTCCGGCTGGCTCCGGGAGCGCGATTCAGCACCGCGGAGAGCGCCCCCGCTGGGGAGCCGCCCGGCCCGGCCTGGGCAAAGGAGCCGGAGGCTGCGAATCCTCGCTCTAGAGTGGGGAAGGCTGTCCTGGGGGGATCGCGCCCTTGTGAGCCCGCGGGTGGGGGGGCTGGATGGAGAGATCTAGAGTGCGAACAAGCCAAGGAGACATGGCACATGTTCTTGCCCCCCTCCTACCCCCTGGTGCCTGCGCCCCCGCCCCCCGCCAAGCCCCCACCTCCCAGACACGCTCTTCCTCCGTCCATCATCCACTGCACACCAGCTGGGGGCCCCGCCCCTGTCCAAGCAACCAACCAGGGACTAGCCCCTGAATGGGGGCAGGGGGCTGTGCCTAAAACAAGGGACAGGAGAGGTGGGGAACCAGCCAAGCGGCTCTCGGGGCTTGTAGGGGGGAAGGACAATATGGTTATAGGGCCAGATCTTCAGCTGGGGGGAAATCACTGCAGCTCCACTGAAGTTAATGGTTCATTTAGCTGGAACAATTTGTGTAGTGGGGGTGCTGAGAGCCATTGAACCAAACTGTCAACCCTGGATGTGATGGAAACCACTTCAAGCCAGGGTGTGCGGCAGCCCCCCTCGTTCCAGCACCTATGTTTTAGTGCTGGTGAAAGTGCTGGATTGACCATCCAAGATGGGGAAGTCCTGTTTATTCGCAGATCAGATACAACACCAGTGCGTTTCCTCCTTCTTACTCAGCCTAGCTGCTCCTTACGTAGCTGTATCTCTGCTGGGAATTTGGGGGGAAATCTTCCCCCATTGCACTAGCCTCAATAGTGCTAGCACTGGCCACAGCAAATGGTGGAGGCAGGATATTATGCCTGTCGCATCTAACCCTGCCCTGACATAGTGGTAAAGCAACCTTAGCCCCATCTCTGTGGCTGCTTCCAGGGGCAGAGCAGCATTGTTGTTTATTTGTATTGCCATACGCATAGGAGCCGTAGTCCTAGACCAGGACGCCATTGCATCAGGTGCTGTACAAACCCAAAACAAAAGGACAGTCCATGCCCCGAAGGACCTACAATCTAAGTGCAGTGCAACACACAGCGAGATTTCCCAACAATGTCGTTGCTTTCCTGGGAGGAGGGATTTAATCGATACCTCGGTGTTAGCTTTCAATATTATCTGAACTCCTTTAAAAGGAAGAACTTTATTATTATTCTAGCTCATTTAGAAGGGATCATTTCATGTCCTGTAATATATACTACTTACTGGATTTTCCACTCCATGCATCTGATGAAGTGGGTTTTAGCCCACGAAAGCTTATGCCCAAATAAATGTGTTAGTCTCTAAGGTGCCACAAGGACTCCTCATTGTTTTTACTGTTATCTGAGATGATTGCACTGATCTGGAGAGTTTTCAGAGGACAGGGGAAGAGAGTTACACCAGAAATGCGTTTGACCCCACAGGGATCTCCTTTCTGGTTTCCCAAGGGCGCTGCGTCTACCAGGAGTAGGATGGCCAAGGCAGATGTTGGGATGGTGCTGAATTATTATGAATGACTGATTGATATGAATGTAGTAAGGCTTGGGACATCTGAATTTGCTAAAGGATTCTGGGAGCAGGGTTCTCTTAGTATCAGACAGTATGCTGAAATTGCACTTGAATACTGATATAACTATGGATTAGGAATGGTTAACCAGAGGCTCTGTGTGTGGGTATTTTAGCTGACGCTTTTATCATGGTTAAAGCTACGTTTTAGTCACGGGTATTTTTAGTAAAAGTCACAGACAGGTCACGGGCAGTAAACAAAAATTCACGGCCCGTGACCTGTCCATGATTTGTACTATATACCACTAACTAAAACTTGGGCGGGGGGGGGGGCGCAGGTGCTCTGGGGGGTGCAGTCCAGGGGTGCTGCAGGTGCTGGAGGGGGTGTCCCGGGAACCCTGCTGGTGCTGGGGGGGAGGCGGGCAGCAGCGCAGGGCCCGGGACCCCTGCTGGTGCTGGAGGGGGGGGGGCAATGGCAGCGCGCAGCCCGGGACCCCTGATGATGATGGGGGGGGGAGGGTTGGCAAGGCTGGCAGGCTCCCTATCCGGCTCTGACCAACATGTCCCTGCAGCTCCTAGTGGGAGGGAATGCCAGGGGGGTTCCACGCGCTGCTCCCGCCACAAACGCCTGCTACGCAGCTCTCATTGGCTGGGAACCACAGCCAATGGGAGCTGCAGGGGCAGTGCCTGCAGGCAGGGGCAGTGTGAAGAGCCCCCGGTCCCTCTGCCTAGGAGCTGCAGGGACATGCCGGCCACTTCTGTAGAGCCCCAGCCTCCAAGGTAAGCGCTGCCCCAAAACCCTGCCCCAGCCCTGAGCCCCCTCCCACACCCAAATTGCTGCTGTTGCTGGCCCAGGGGCTGCCCGGCCACAGGGCATATTTCAGGGGCATGTAACTCCTTTGAGAGTGAGGGGTATACGTACTAATAACATCATATGTGCAGTGGCAGTTCCCCAATTAATATCTAAAGAAGTCTGTGACCCTGTAGGATGGGGTCCCAGGGTAGCCAACACCTTGCTATGAGGGATTTTTGTGGGACTTTTGGACCAGAGGGCCTCAGGGTAGCCAAAACCTTGCTCTGGGGGACATTTGAGTACTTGAGAAGAGAAGAGAAGAGAAGAGAAGAAGAAGAGGTCTCCATCCAGGACTGGTAGCTATACCTGCTTTGTTTGCAATCAGGATACTGTGTAGGGCCAGCGTTGTAGGGCCTGAGGGTTTATGCTTGGGGAATTGAGGCTTATTAAGAAGACATATTGTATAACCTTTTACTGCTTGTGTGATTCTTTCTCAAATAAATTGCTGTGCATTAAGCAAATTGTATCTGAATTTTCACTGGTACAATCTGCCCAGCTGTGGGCCATTAAAGATCTGTTTCAATGGTCAGGACAATAAAAAGAGGGGCTGGAGAAACTCACCTGCTCCTGACCATCTGTTATCCCTCAGGATGGCTAATAAAAAGGCTGCAAACTGAAAGGGTAGCAAACAAGTTAATCATTGTTAAAAGTGGATGGAGTGTAACAGGTGTGAAACCTGCCCCGCTCCCAGTGCTGGGTTCCTTTTATCATCCAGTCAACCTGCGTCACTGAAATATTTTTTAAAGCAAATATATCCAAGAACAGGTGCTGTTTGCTGGATCCTTCTCGAGGCTCAATGCTGCCAAGTGTTTATCAGTAACGCTGTGGAGCTCTAGCAGACACTTTTCAGGAGTGCAAGGTACAACTGGACTGGCTGAGGAGAGAAGGTGGGCTGGATGTTTACAGGTTTTTGTCACAGTGCCCTGGCTAATTTATATTCAGATGCTACTAAATAGGGCTAATTAGACTATTTGCTCATTTCAGTGGAACGCCGACTCTTTTAGATCCATCTGGCTATACTGGAGAAATAAGTTTCCTAGCCCCCTTGTGGCACATTGTTTGGCACTGAAGTGGTTAAGTGGACTCGATTTACTGATACGGGTTTGCAAAGCAGCAGAATCAACTTTCATTTTATTATCGTATCCCTTTAAAATGAGGTAATAAGGGAGAGAGGATTGTCCGGTGCTTAGATCATGGGACCGAGCGCCTGGAGTTCTGGATCCTATTCCCGGCTTGGCCAACAAAGTCACCTTGTACAAGTCACATTAGCTCTTTGTGACTCGGATTCCCCTTTGTAAAATGGGGGGACAGTGCTTCCCTAACTCCCTGGCCCGAATTCACTACTGTGGTAAAGCTCGCTAAGGTCCTTGGAAGAGAGGTGCGATATAACTGCAGAGCAAAATAGAGTCAATGCAGCAAAACTGCCCAGACCATCTCGTAAGTCTCAGAGCTCTTTACAAATATTAATTAAGCCTAAGCAACTGGCCCAAGGTGACTCAGTGAGTCCAGGAATACAACCCACAAGCAATGACTCCCAGTGGTATAACCACTAGACAGCATTCCCACCTTGCAGAGGAGGACTCATTGGATAGCAATGGTAGCCTGTGATGTGAAATTGTCTCTTTTCTGGTGAAACCTTTGGGTTCCATTTGTATTAGCTCATGTGGGCCCTTTGCCTGTTTCTTCAGGCTGCGGAGCAAGCGTGGCTTGATCGCTCATGTGTATATTTTGCTTAGCTCACTTGGCTTCTTTCTCATGCCAGTGAATATGAAAGTGGAAGTTTGGAAAATGTAATGCTCCCTGTAAATGACCTAAAGGATGAAAATATATGGAGGTGGGCCCTAATCTGAACTCTGGGTTCAAATTCCATATATCCATCAAGGGCTGGATCAAAGCCATGACTCCCCCAAAAGCCTGGGCTTTGGAGATCTTGGGTGCCAATCCTGGAAAATCTGATCTCCTATTTCCATGGAGTAGATTTCATTTCTTGATCTCTCTGTTAAAAAAAACAAAACAGCTGTACAAAGATCTGTTTGATGGAGATAGAACCAGCTTCTGATTCTGTTCATGAAACATTTTCCCTTTGTCATAGGAAAAAAATTGCCAAATTTCCCTCAAATAGTCTGATATTTGGATCATGGCTAGAGAGGAAGGTCCTTGCTCAAATTCAAACAAAAATAATTACAATGGCGAGTTTAACTAGGAATAGGCAACTTAATTTCCTAGCAAACTCTTTCTCTTAATTCCCTTTGTTCATAGACCAAAATGTGTTTTCATGGGGCAGCTCCCTGTCTGTACCGATGGTTCTGGTTCAGTGCCATGATTTTCATTGGTTCTCTGCATTCGCAGCTCCCAGACAGAGCAGGGCTGGCTCATCAGAACCCAAAAGGGTGAAATCATTCCCCGCTTTGTGCTTTCCATGAGCTTGCTGACATCGCCTGTGAGGGACATGCAGGTGCACTAAATCATCTCCAGAGCCTTTGAGAATGATCAGAAAGACCCAAGAACAAACTGGGTGCTTCTTAGCTGGTACAGGAACCTCGAGGAGATAACAGCAGAGAAATGCTCTGATCCTGCACTCCTCACTCAGGCAAAACTCCCATTCACTTTAGTGGGTATTGTGCCCAAACAAGGACTTCAGTAACAGGCTCTAAGTCCTTGTACAGTATAAGGAGGCTTTACCAAGTCGGGGCGGTGAACTACACAGGCAAATTTGAGTTGAGATTGCCTGTGTAACTTGTGTAAGGACTGCAGGACTGGGGCCTTTCTTTGTTACTTTTGATTCTTCTCTTCTATTTCCACCTTCAATATTTCAGAGCATGAGAGAATTCGTGGGCTGGTTTGGCCTTATCAACAGAGAGAGGTGTGCTTACGTGATTGGGAGAGGGCTGGTGACGTGATGGCAGATCTGCTTTATAGCCCTGGTACGCTGCTGTGCACCTGTTCCTGCCCTGAAAGCCCCAGACGGGTTCTTTGGCTGCCCTACGGCCAGATGGCGAGCGCCCTGCTCCTGCTGCTGCTGCTCTCCCTCGCCTCAGCCCGGTCGTTTTCTCACCAGCGAGGCATCATCTTAAATTTGGTAAGAGGAGGCTGGGAAATGCAGTTTGCCTGGGCCCGATCCCACCTGCGCTCCAGGGAGGGAAAGTCTCTTGGAGCGGCGGGGAATTAGCTGCCCTGCAGATTTGCAGGCTGTGGCTCAGAATATCCCGCTGCTTCCTTTTGGTGTCCAGTCAGATTCCTTGGGAATTTCCTGTGCTGGAGGAGAGAGGTTTTCAAAGGCATCTGTTGCAGCTTAATACTTCATTTCAATTGATTTCCTTCATTCTAATGACTTTATGGGCGTTTCTGTGGCCCCTCCCCATGCTCGTATGGGAATAATTTACAACCTCGGATGGATTAATTCTAACTGCCTCACTCCCCATGGGGCAGGGAATGATCATTCTCCCAATTTTATGGATGGGGAAACTGAGGCACAGAGCGATTAACGGCCTGCTTTGCAGTGGTGTCAAACAATCCCATCGCCCATTGAAGCCAAGGGGAGGGGAAGGAGCTCAGCATCTCTGAAAATCAGACCATTGCTAAGTGTCATGGCCAAAAGGAAGCTTATGGCAGAGCCAGAACGGAGGTTTCTGGTGTCCTGGTCCAGGGCTTTAGCCATATGTCAGTTGCCACACATTGTCTTAACCACAAGCCAATTCACTGGGATTGTGACATAAAAGGTGATGGAGCCAGTCAGAATGTGTAACTCGAACCAAGCCCTGGAAACCACAGCCAGGGCCTTTGTGGGATTCAGGGTGAAGAGGGGGGAACGTCAGATTCTCGGACTAGGACACTGGGGCTGGGACACGCAGCCTTCTAGGCACATCCCAGCAATGGCAGATTTTGTGTGTGTGGAAGTGTGCACAATGGACTCACTTTTGGGGGTGGATTCTGCTATTCTTACTCATGATTTATTCAGGGCAAACTCCTATACACCTCCCTGGCAGTCTTACTTGAGTCAGGACTGAAGAAAAACTTCAGGATTTGGCCTACAGCGGATTGGATGAAATAAAACTTCATTTGGGGGCGGGGTGTGTGTGTGTGTGTGTGTGCGCACGCACACACGCCATAGGTGACTGGCCACCTCAGACAAGGTCCACTTGGTGTGTACGTGCCTATAAATACACACTCCGCACCGAGATATACTCATAAGAAACCACCCAGAGCAATTTTTTTTCACAGTCATTTCATTCCAAGTGGGACTCATGTTCTCCGCCAGCGGAGACTCGCCACAGCAGAGCTGGCTGGAGGCAGGGCCCGGCGTGCAGGTGACAGAGGGCAGCTGCAAGGTGTGGCTCCCCGTCTGTGATAGGAAGAGGCACAGGGAGACGGAGCTTAGCTCTGGGACCCTTGGGGGTCCATGCGTCGGCTCTCACTGTGCGTTCCTTCCAGGACAATGGGGAGCTGTGTCTGCAAAGTGCTCAGTGCAAGAGCAGCTGTTGCCACAAGACTGGCGTGTTAAGCCTGGCTCGTTGTGCGAACCGAGCAGCCGAGAATCAGGAGTGTTCCCCCAAGGTACGTGGCCCGCTAGCTCTGGCTCATGCTCCCACAGATGTGCCTTGTCCTTCCTCCTTAAGCAGCGGGTAAAGCAGCTGAGATCCGGATGTGCAGGCAGCTGATAGAGACCCACGTTTGCAAATTGTTTGTGAGTAACAACTATGGGAAGAGGCAAAGCTCCAGCAGCTCGAGGATCCCGGTTCAAACACCTTTGGGGTCCCTTTTCTGTGACATGCCGCTAGTCCCTAGTGCTCTTTCTCCTTGTGCCACCCCCTCGAAAGTTCTTGGGTGCCCTCAACACCTTCCGTGCAGCCAGGGCTGGATTTTCAAGGCAGGTCCCTCCCAGTCTGGGGACACCTCTTCTCCAAGGTAGCCCCCATTCCCCCTCTAGTAACAGCTGCTTTCTGAAGGAAGGCTGCCTGGCTCCCTTGCCCTCTTGGCAGGTGCTTACCTAGTCATGGCGCCCAGCAGCCACTCTGCGGGGCCTTCCTAATGCCCCACTCAAAGCCTGGGCAACTCTAGGGCTTCCCATTTAGCTGCCTCCGGCAGTGGTGTCCTAGCCCCAGATGTGGCTGATGATTTGTTTCCAGACTGTGCTGTACGATTGCACAGGAAGGCCCGATCCCTGCCCAGAGAGCTCAGGCTGGACGGACAAAGAGTGCGGAACAGGGTAATACCACCTCCGGGTCAATACATGGAGGTATCAGTGTAACTGGGCCTGCTGGGCAACAGCGGGTTTAGAATGTGGGACCCTCACAGCTAAAATCACGACACTTGGCTGCTTGAGCTAAAGGACCACATTTCCTACCTGGAACTCTTGTATGGACCAGCCAGTAGAGAGTGACAAAGACCCACACTGCATGAGGTGCGTTACTAGACACCGTCTCACCCCATTGGCCCCTCCCCTCGCCGTTATGAGCTGGCTGGTTGTTTGCAGGCATCATGGCAGAGGTGGGATTTGAATGCAGGGAGGGCTTTGTGGAGCTGCTCAGGAAGGGTGTCCCACAGCAGAGAGCTGGTTGTAGGAGAAGCAGACTGGTTTGCTGAGGCCTTGCTGGTAGACGAGAGGAGGTGCTGGGCATGCTGCAATGTGCCGTACTATTACCCAGACCTTTGTGTCCCCTGCAGAGCATCTATGGGGTTTACTACAAGTGTCCCTGTGAGAATGGCTTAACCTGCGAGGCCGATAAGAGCATCGTGGGATCCATCACCAACACCAACTACGGCATCTGCCAGGATCCTGGGAGCTCGTCCAAGTAAAATGGAGTAACAGCATAGGAAATGTTCCCATGCACGTGCCCCACAGCCGTACCCCTTCCCACGCACGTGCCCCACAGCCGTACCCCTTCCCACGCACGTGCCCCACAGCCGTACCCCTTCCCACGCACGTGCCCCACAGCCATCACCGGTTCCCACTCATGCACCCCTCCTCTCCACCATATCTACTGTATACACCAGGCACCTCTTCCCATGCTCCTTTCCCCACACCTCTCACTCCACCACATACAGATACCTGCCTTGTTACATACTTATCCCCATACCCGCTTCCACCCAACCCACACACTGATCCCTTCTGCTGTCACCAACACCTGCACCCATCCCTCCACACCGACCCACTCCACACACATACACACCTACACTCAGTTCTGCTGGAGTAACGCACAGGGATCCTGAATGACATTTGATTATCGGGTGTCCCTCTGTGCTGGGTCTAACAATTCAGAACACCCTTCCCGTGTATCTGGGTGAAACAAGAACGCATCAGTTCAATACCCTCCAAGAGCCATTATTGTCTCTCCCCCAACCCCCCAAAATAACTACCTGCCTCTATCGCGTGCTGTATCTTCAGCTGACACTTTGCAAAAGGGGCTGCAGTCCCCTTCCTGGTGCCCCCTCCTGAATCCCATTCTTCATAAGCCGTGCCGTCCTTACCCAGCCTTGGCCCTGACTTCCCACTGATTACATCATTGTCTCTCTTTCTGCAATAATTGACTGGCTTCTCCATGGTGCTGCAGCAATTCTTGTGCCCATCCATATCACCCTAACCGCATCCAGCTGGGGATTGGGGAGCGGGGGGAGGAAGGAGTTCTTGTTGGACTTTCCAGTAAAACTTTTCTTCTCCTGGGGTAACATGAGATCAGGCATTGTTCCCCACCTCCTCCAGTTAATGCAGAGGTAGCAAGGCCAGGACCTGTTCCAGGGACCAAGATACAGGGAGCAAGGGGTCTGTAGCAGGTGGGAAGGGAGAGGCTGGGTGGGAGATAGGGTAGATGGGACTTCAGACCAACTCAAAGAAGGCTCATGCCTTGGGCAGAACAAGGTTGGAGAGGATTTCCTCTCTGGGTGAAATCTACCCCTGCGCATTGAGTATTTCAGGTGGTACAAAAGCCCTGGTCCAGGGTGAATTTATCTCCTAGACTGATGCTTGCTCAGTATTAGCACTGGGCATATAACTGCGATCAGTACTGTAGCTGGTTAACTCAGCCAGTCATTCTCCCTGTGGACTCCGCAGGGCAGATTGCAATTTCCTCAGATTGAGTCCATCACTGAACTCATTCAACTAGCAGCTTTCTTTGCTCTCCAGCCAGACCTCATCTCCCAGGGTGCACCATGGCCACGCGACTCCCACAATGCACTGCCTCTCCTCCCCCTAAGAGGAGATCATGGTGCATTGTGGAAGACTGAGTCCAGTCAGGGAGCCTGGTCTACAGAGGTGAATGGGAGCATGAGGCACCCAAACTACAATTCCCATGAGGCACCACAGCAGCCTTTCAGAATTGAACCATTTTGGTTTTCAGCCAGAATACTTCAGACTTTGATTTTTATTTCTCTCCAAAAGTCAAATTTTTCAGCAGGGAAAACCCCATTTTCTGACCAGCTCTATTCACACCACCTCCTAAGTGGTGTTACCAGAGAGCTCTATGTACGTGTATATAATCTGTAATTATGTGTAAATACTTAATAGATAAGGTGCTAATAGCGGGCAGAGTTCCTGGGTTTTGTCCACCCCTAGGCTGCCAGTTACAGCCCTGCATATGACCATCTTTGCCCTTCCTGACGCATCAGTGACACTTGTCATTGGCCAGCTGGGTCCATGCCTAGCAACCGGGACAGAGGGGTGCAGCCCAGAGCCAGGACTGGCTCTCCGTGTACTTGAAAGAGGAGCAAATTCTGCAGGAGACCCTCCGCCCCTGAGGCCTCTTCCTTTGGCAGGGAATAGGAGAAGGGGTCCAGGAGGCAGCTGGGCCCCAGGCCAATTAGAGCTTTGCTGGTGGGGCCTACCACCTTGCATTTGCCACAGGAGCTGTGGGGCAGGCAGCATGGCATGTGGGCATAACAGCCTCTCCCCAGTCTGCTTTGCTCAGCATTCGCCCCATACTAAGCCCTGGCTGTGACTCCGCTTTGAGCCCAAGCCCCACTTCCGTCCATGCACCAATCAGTCTGACTTGGGTCAGCCAGCACGCAGGCCTCAGCGCCTAGGACCCAGCTAGGGGATGGGTCAGAGCCCAAGTCACACCATGACTCAGGCCCAAGCCCCTTCTGCAGCGTGGACACAGCTCGAGCCACAGACCCAAGTCAGAAGGTCTGCGTGGTGCAGTATGGCCGCGTTGGCAAAGCTGCGAGACCCGGATCGGACAATGACCTGTCCGGTTTTACAAGGCAGTGTGGATGCTCAAGTGTGGACTTGGAAACATCATATCCCCAAGCTCAGATCCCACCACTCTGGACATAGAGGCTTTGTCTGCCCTGAGGGTTTGCCCCGATTCCAGTCACCTTGTCGCAGTTTATACTTACCCCGGTTTCAAGCAGGGGTGAAGCCCCCCCCGGTGCGAATAGCAGCTTTGCCTGTCTGCACTGGGGGGTTGCAGTGAGGGCTGGAATCAGGGCAAATCCCCAGTTTAGCTAAGGCCTGAATTTAGTTACCAAGGAGGGGTGCAGGGGATGTTTCCCAGGGGCTGCGGTGCTGTGCCAGGAGCCAGTGACATTGGGTTCTTCCTGGGGAAAGACAGAGACGGACGGCAACGGCCCCTCGCTCCTGAGCTCTTTTATTAGCCTCTGGTGATTCTTCTGGTCTGATCTGGTTCTACCCCATCCCCGCCGCGAGCCAGCTCAGGGGTTGTCGTCCTCATCGAAGTAGGAGCAGTCGATGCGCTGCCTGCTGAATTTGGCCTCCTCCTCCTTGCAGAGCTGGAGGCTCAGGATGACCTTGCAGGCCTGGATCTGCACCTCCTCCTCCGGGTGGATGATGAGGGAGAGCAGGCGGTCGGCCAGGTGGGAGTCCTCTCCGAAGAGCGCCTCGTGGAGGGACAGCTCGTTGTACTCCCAGTGCACCGACTGGTACTGCGGGGTCAGGCGCCCCTCGCTCAGCTTCTCCACGAACACCAACATCTCATAGAGCAGGTTGCCGGGCAGCGAGGCATGGAAGAGGTTCAGAAAGTCGGGGTGCACCTGGGGGCCCACAGAAGGTACTGCTATGGGCTGAGTTCATCTCCACCTTCCCCATACATGTTTCCCTGCCATGGCTCTGCCAGGTGGGAATGTGGGAGGGAGGGTGGAAGATCCCTCCCCAAAGGCAATGCACAGGGTCCCGAGGATCTGGGGGGATTCTGATCTAGCCAGGGCCGTAGATTTCTGCTCATCCTTGCCAGCCTCAAAAGAAGGAGCAACAACAGCAGTTTCTCTGCGCTTGAGCCAGACTCCTGAACCCTGCCCAATGAGTGTGGAGCGTTCTCAGGTGCTGGCTTTCTGCTCCTGCTGGGCCTGAAATGCTTCAAGATCAGCCTCTTGGGGGATCCCAGACCCACCAGCCTCTTGATGGAGAAGGATGGGGCAGGAAAGTTAAGGAGGCGTATAGGAACCTCAGCTACCGGGAGCGGTTCGGTTCCAGGGCCTGGAGCAGAGAGTGGGGGGGAGCAGGCACGCAAGGGGAGGCGGGGGGAGAGCACTTTGCTGCCCCACCCCACGTTAACGCTCAGCGTTTCCAGGCGCAGGAAACCAGGGAGAGCGTGTTTTCTTTCGGTGGGTTGGGTTTTTGTCCAAATCAGCAACTGCATCCAAACCAGGGCCAATCTGAATCAGAACTTCCAAGGGTATTCAGCCTGGCGCACAGCCCCAGCGGGGAAACGTCAGCCTGGGCAGCTGAAGTTTGGCAAAGTCATAAGCAACTGGGTCTTATAAGGGGAAAATGCCAGGCACAGCCTGTGCCACCTATAATATAGGACTCCAGATGCCCCCGGCCTTGCCTCCTCTGTGCTCCCTGCTCTCCTCTGCCCCGGGCCCGGCTCTTCAAGACACTCCCAGCCCTGCTAGCAGGCTGTCCCTTACCTGGCAGTTCATGATGTCATACAGAAGGTCTTCTTTCTGGGCCAGGTTGCTCAGCAGCTTGAGCACCTGCACCTAAGGAAACAGGGCAGGGTGTCTGAGCACATGACTCAGGGAGGGGAACGCCACTCCAGGCCCCGTCGCTGCTGAAGCAAAGGTCAGTGTCCAGCAGGAGCCACTGAAGGGAATGAGGTGGGAGAACTCACAGCTGCTCACTTCAGCCCCAGCCTCACCCAGCAGGGGGCGCTGTAGGGCATGGGCCTAGGATCAGTGGCTGTGGGGGAGCTCCCAGCTACTCCAGTCCCAGCCTCACCCAGCAGGGGGCGCTGTAGGGCATGGGCCTAGGATCAGTGGCTGTGGGGGAGCTCCCAGCTACTCCAGTCCCAGCCTCACCCAGCAGGAGGCGCTGTAGGGAATGGGGTAGGAGCACTGACTATGGAGTGCTCCTGGCTACTCCAGTCCCAAGCTCTCCCAGCAGAGGGCACTGTAGGGCATGGAGCAGGAGTGCTGGCTGTAGGAGAACAAGACCAGCCTAGTGGTCTGAGCTCAGGAGTGGGAGCCCATGTCTCCTGCAGTCCAAGCTGAGCTGGGACAGGGACACACGGTGTGGGTTTAGACAAGTCCCAGTTTCCCATCTGTAAATCCGGTCTGAGGGGTGAGGCGAGTGGAGTTAATTAGTTAGTGCTTGTAAAGCACATGGAGGACCAGTCCTGTGTACTACTGGGAGTGTGGCAGAGTCGCCCAGCAGCCCCCGTAGGGAACAGCTCGAGGGCAGGGTGTGGAAGAAGCTCACGTGGACTCCTGTCCCAGACAGGGACTCCCCATCCGTCATGGTGCAGGAGCTCCTGGCTGGAAGGAGAAGGAATGCCCCCATTTCTATACCTGGGTCAAAGTGCTCCCCGTCTGCAGGATCTCCATCAAGGAGGGTATAATCCGTCTCAGGAGCGGGTGGGTGTGATCCGGCAAGGGCAAGCCGTTCAGCAGCCTCAGGCCAGCAATGTGCAGCTCCGTGTCCCAGATGGTGGTGACCAGCTCCAGGATCTTGGGCACAAACTCCTGCACGGAAAGACAGAGCGGCCCCATGGCAGGTCACCCGACTCCAAAGGCCTGGGGCAAGTGCAGCCCCCTAGCCACGCCCTCCAAGGGTGCCTGCTACTGGACTTTGTGTGACTCTAAAGAAGGACCCCCACACGTTTCCCTTCAGAGAGAAAGATCAGCGCAGGCAGGGAACCGATACAGCCGACCCCAGAGGCAAAGGGCTGAGGGGTAACATTGGAGCCAAAGGAGTCCAGACATATTGAGTGAGAGTCAGAGAGGGGAGCAAATACCTGGATTTTAATTTTAAACTTCCGGATACCAGCGAACGCCTTGAGGGCATTTAACGCCTGGATTTTGATGCCTTTATCTTTGTCATCCAAGGCTGAGGCCACCTGTCTGATGTCCTCATAGGTACAGGCTGAGGCCTGGAGAAGTAAGATACAGACATGGGTAGAGCTGAATTAAAACACATGCAGGGGCATCTCACTTCTGAGTCATTATTTGTGCTCCTAAATGTAGGTACTGGGGGGGGGCCGGGAGCCATACAAGTACCTGGGGGAGGGGAGCCAACGGAGCTTCCTTTCCAATCAGTTTGCCAATGGGGTTACTAGGCAGTGAGCTGCTGAGCCCAGGCAGAGCCCCACCAAGCCCAGGGCTGGAGCCCTGTTACTGTCTCTTAAAGCCGGCCATGTTCCAGCCAGGGGACCAACCCTGCCATGTGAGGGCCACCGTTTACAGGGGTGAGGGACAAGAATAGGATTAACTCTGCCCCCATGTCTGTTCCATCCCATCTCTCCCACTGAACCACACCAGCAAGGACCCAGAGGCCCTCGCAGTGCGCGAGAAGGATGTCCCATGTCTACCGCCCTCCTGGGGCACTTGGTCTATTTAATTTTGTACAACAGATCTAGCAACCGTTTTCGCCCAGCCCCACTAGCTTGTCCCATTCCCTCTGCTCTGCTGTGGTGCTCGCGTTACATTAAGAGGCCTGCACCACCCCTTCAGCCGCTCCACCTCAACCTGCTGTCTGTGGCCTGCAGTGCGGAGTGAGGTGTCTGAAGGCGCCCCGGGCTTTTCTCTGAGCTGGGCCAGTGCAGCCACTGGGAATAGCTAGGAGGCTCGGTACATGCACAGACACAAGGTCGTTGAAGCTGAGGGAATTCTGAGCACAGACCGGGGGGGTGCTGGTTTCCAACAGGGTCTTCCCAGAGTTAGAGAAACGACGTGATAAGAAACCGGCCTCTCTTTGTTAATAAACATGAGAGTGGGGATCTAACCAAATCCTCAGCCCCTTCAAACTCACGCAGTCCAGAGCCAGGCTTTACAGCCTGGGCCCATCTCTCGTTAAACAGCGTCTCACCTGCTTGGCCCCATCAGGGCGAGATTCTTTGGCATCATGGAACAGCAAGCAGAGTCCCCTGAAAACTCATTGAGCCTGTGATGCCAGCTGAGGTCAGAGCCTGGCTCGGGAGTTGCACCCCGGTCCTTCTCTCTGCCTTCCACCTTTCCCCCCGCCCCAGAATCTCTCTTCCCCCCGCACCCAGCAGGTTTGGAAGGAGTTCTGATTGGAAGGACCAGCCTGCCTTTGCTCTCACCTCTGACTCCAGCAGGTAAACGCAGCGGGTGATGCTGTGTAATATCATGCTCTTGGCGTAATCGTCCTGCTTCTGGTTCAGGGAAACCAGGAGCCTCCGCAGCTCTCCGGAATCTTTCACACCAAAATTCCCAGGCTCTATGGCGAGTCCTAGGAACAATCACCCGTCAATAAGTCACCAGCGCGGTGTGGAGGGCACGGCACAGGGAGCAGAGTTCACCCCCTGGCAGCTGGTGTGATGCCACCCAGCCTGCAAGCTGAGCTCCAAGAGGAGAGCAGCCAGGGGAGGCTTTTAATTCCATAAGGCAGTGTGCCTCGGTTTCCCCATCTGTAAAATGGGGATAACGATACTGTCCTCCTTTGTAAAGCACTGTGAGATCTACTGAGGAGGGTGTTATTATTCTGAGACAGACAGAGACATTTCCTTGCTCAGCTCTGGGGCCACGTGTGACAAAGCCCAAACCCAGACAAGGCCAAGGGGTCTTGTTTGCCAGAAGCTTTGCCGTGGTTCATGGACCTTTCAGGCAACTTCAGCTGAGTTCCTCATGAACTCCCCTCGCTCCCCAGGATTTAGCATCTCTCCCAGACTCTGCAATATGCTGTGCTCCCGGCTGAGTTTTGCTCTGAGTTTTCAGGCTGGCTCTGGGGGTGCAAAGACCACACGAGCCAGACCCAATAAACCAAAGGTTCACTGACCCCAAATGAACTGAAACTGAAGCGTCCCACAGGCTGTGGGCCAGGCTGGGCGGAGAGGGCGAGCAGGCGTCCCTGTTCACCTGGACCATCCCCGTCTCCCATCCCTTTCAATGGGAACGGGGATTTTGTCCCTTTTCCACCAAGCCCCTGAGCAGTCTGATCATCTAACGGGGAAAGGAAGGATTCCAGGAGAGAGCCACGTGCGCAGGGCACCAGGCTGGCATGTAGAAGGAGTGAGGGGAGTTTATACCATGAGTTCAAGGCAAACAATCCAGCCATTCAGAACAGTACTCAGTCATGTGTCCCGTTGGGGAACTTGACCCAGGGCCCTGATCCAGTTCTCCATCCCAGCTCCCCAGACTGAGACACTGTGCCCACCGCCTCTCCGTGAGTGGGGCTGTTCTAACCTGCCGCGGCACTAGGGGTACCCCTGCCGCGATGGGTCGGAGCATGCACCGGTGGATGGGAGGTGGACACCAATAGCTCACCACGGCCCAGCGCAGAGGTTTAGCATTACGGCAGGGAGAGGAGAGCCTAACACAGCAGCCGGCGAAGCCTGGAGAGCCGGTGCTGGCACCGGTACCGGCACTGCGCTCTGCAAGAGGATGACACAAAGATCCTCCTACAAACCCCCGAGGGCCAGCAGTTTGGGAATAGCCGCATGCTGCAGGTTTTGCAGATTGGTCAGATAGCCTAGAGCGGCAGGTTGGCATCAGACCATAGGATCACACTGGCAAAATTCCAGCGAGGCTGCTGTAGACGGGCAATCCTGTACCAGCCACCTAAGTTACCTGGGAGAGGGGTCCCCCTGCTAGCAGTGAGGGAATGACACTTTCAGGGAGGGGAGAGAGAGAGATGGGCTTTGAGCTTTAACGAGGCCTCACTCAAAATTAGGGCAATAAACAAACCAGACAAGCAAAATAACCCAGTGCAATTTAGAATCATGACAATAACAACACAGAGGTGACAGAACAACTGTTCCGTAGCCTGGACTGTTCTAATCAACACTCCCACGGCGTGTGCCTTCAGTAAAAACGTTGATTGTACATAATCGTGACGCTAGCTGAGCCTTTAAAACTTCCATTCGCCCTCCTTTCGCTAGCAAGCTAACGCTAAGGGCCTCAGGCTCCCCTGATGAGAGGGGGCAAGTACACCTCTCCCCCTATATAACTCTGTCCTCGGGAGCCAAAAAATCTTACTGCGTTATAGGTGAAACCACGTTATATCGAACTTGCTTTGATCCGCCGGAGGGCGCAGTCCCGCCTCCCCAGAGCGCTGCTTTACTGCGTTATATCCGAATTCGTGTTATATCGGGACAGAGGTGTATCATTACGAGAGAGGGGCCTGGGCTGCAAAGTTAGCTCTGGATCCAAACTCCCCAGAGGTTGTTTGAATCCAGGATTTTGGCTTGGACTCATCTCCAATAGATGGGGAAACTGAGGCCCAGAGAGGTGAAGTGACTTGCCCAAGGTCGGCCAGCAGCAGAGCTGGGATTAGAACACAGGGGCGCCTGTTTGCTCAAATTCCCCTCGAGGCCACACCAGCAAGCACTACAGGAGGCTCACGGGGTATCAGCGACAGGAGTAACTTCTCCTTGAGGGCCTGATCCCTTCTGCTAGCCCAATGGGCCGAGCCCTCCCGCCGGGGCGAAGCTGCTGTGAACGGCGCCTGTGAACGGCGCTGCACTGAGATCTCCTGGAAGCAGGCGGCTGCTCCCACTACTCACTGGCTATGCTGACAGGCTCCAGGCTGAAGGGGGGGCTGTTCAGTCCTGCTCGGATGGTCTTGTAGAGCAGGTAGATGGCCCCGGCTCCCGTGGCCACGCTGAGCATGTTTTTACGGGTACACATCTCTAAATACTCCATCTTCTTGCCTTGCTGCCTGGCGGCATCTGAGGGAAACACCAAGAACCCACTGGGGGGGGGGCGGAAGGGGCTGTGTTCTAGAACCGGAACTCCCAGGGGCCCAGAACAGTGGCTTCAGATAGGCCCCCAGCTGGAAATACTCAGCTGCTCATCACATGGTTTGTGATGTCACTAGAGTCCATCATGGCATCTGTGGCACATCTGCCCCAGGTATGTTTCCTACTGGCTTGGGGAGGGGGTGGGAGGAAGGACTCCTGGGTTCTGTTCCTAGCTCAGACTGTGTCAGCTTGGGCAAATCCCTTCCCCTCATCTGTGAAATGGGGACAATGATACTCCCTTTCCCTGGTAAAGTGCTTTGAGATCCACGCATGACAAGTGCTGGGAAAGGGCCAGTGCGGGACGGTACAATGACTAGGAATTGGCCAAGTCTAGTTTTAAATGTCTCAACCAATAGGGCTCCCATCTCTTCCTTTGGGAGACTATTCCACAGTTCTCACCATCAGGAGGTTTTCTGATGTCAGCCTCAATGGTCCCTTGCCTCGGTTGGTCCCTTCACTCCTAGAGACACCTCCCTTTACCAGGATTAAACTATCCCTCCTCTCCCTGATGTCTGAACCCATCAACTGTTTGGAGCAGGAAGGGGCTCTCACCTCAGCCACCCCAGATCCAAACACCTGCAGGCTCTGGGGAAGTTCAGATCCGCAGCAGGGTCAGGATCCAAATTCTGCAGCTATCAACTTTCTCTGTTGTGAGTCTAACCGGCCCCTGGATCCAGCTGTGGATCTGAACGCTGGTTGCTGAGTGGTGGACTGTTCTCCCATTCCCCCCCCCCTTCCCACCTCGGTCACGGGCGGGGTGATGGAGCGCTCGGCCCGTGCGATCGAAACCTTGCACTGTTTGCTGGGGATGCAGCCGCAGGGGGTTGTTTGTTTGCCAGTGAGGGGGTGGGGGGTTGCTGCTTTGGGGTGGGAGTCAATCACCAGTGTCTTTTAAAGCATGGTGCTCTGGCCCCTGTGTGACTGTCTAGCACCCCTGACAGGATGCCAGAAGTGCTTGGAGGCAGGAGAGCAAGGCCTTCTAGACTGTTCTTTCTGGAGAGCCTGGGGGGGCCAAGGTGCGTGTGATCTATGAAAGGGGGGCAGTGTTGCCTAGAGCGTAGAGTACTGGACTGGGACTCAGGAAAGCTGGGTTCTGTTCCTGACTCTGTCGCTGGCCCATTGCACCATGCCGTGCCTCGGTTTCCCCGAGGGATAGTGCTACTGCCCGCCTTTGTAGAGTGCTTTGAGATCTGTAGATGAAAAGCACCGTATTGCAGCAAGATATTAGTGCAGTCACTGGGAGCCAGCACCTGTGTGATGAGAGTGTAACTCTGCTACTGCCCCAGCTCCATCTCTCTAAAGGGGGTGCGGGATTGGGAGCCTCTGGGACGCGCTCCTTGAACCCAAGGGCCCCAGCCGGCTCTTGCTGCTGGATCCCTTGAGGCAGATCCAGCATACGCCATTGGAGGGCAGCAAAGTCCTGGAGATGGCCAGACGGTTTCCACCGGCCTCCCCACCATCCAGCCTCCGAGGGATCCTCCCCGGCAAAGGCACCATTTCCACAGCGTGCTGGACCAAGCGGGTGGGCTGGAAGAAGACACCCTTTTGTGCTCCCTCCGAGCTCCCTGCCTGCTGCACAGAAGGCTGCGGCTCACCCAAACTCTCCCACCAAACCCGCCTCTTACTGCAGATGCTCCAAGTGTTTCCAATCACTCTCCCCACCCCTGCCCCCAATCTCACCCCCGGAGCTTCCCAGAAACAGGAAGGTGCCACCTGGATCGGTGCTGGGCCACTCCACCTGCCCCAGTGTGGCCCAGGGGTGCTATGCTCCCTCAGGTGAGAGGTTACACCCACGTCTTGACCCCTGGCTGCTCTGCCACAACAGTGGTGTGGGTGTTAATCTCAGTGCCCTGAGCAAACCCCAGCTTGGGTCATGCTCGGCCTCTCCAGGTTCTCCCGAGAACTGGGGGCAGGATTCTTCCCTTCCTGTCTCAAACTGTTCGGGAAGGTGGTAGTGCCCCGTCAAACGGCTGTCCCGTCCTACTCCAGAGGTGGCCGCATTTCAGCGGCGGGGGACGTGAGCTGGCATATTAGGGCTGTCCCTCGGTCCCCTGGCACCGCGCTGCCGGCTGGAATGTGAACGGCTCAGCTGTGTGCCACAGGCCCTGTTCTGCAGACTCTAGTGGGGATTCTGCGGTGGCTGGGGGCTCAGCCCTGCACAGCAGGAGTGTATGGGGGGGCAGGGGAGCATGTGGGAATGGGGGCGCTGAGAGATCTGGTCCCAGCGCCAAACACATTCAGGATTTTACAGCTCGGACCTATATTTACTGGTGAGGCTGCAGCTTTATTTTGGCAGCTTCTGCTGTGGTAAATATTGGTTTAAACCGAAAACCAGCCGCCTGACTCCGGGAGCCTTAACAAATGCAAGAAGGGGCCCTGGCGAGTGAGGTGCTGGGGAGCTCTCAGAGCAGGGGGACACCCTGGGGGGGCAGGCACACAGGCATCAAGGAGGGCAGAGCCTGGCAGAGCGTGGTGCTGGGGCAGGGACCCAGGTGAGTCACACCCAGCATGCAGGGGGCCTGCGTGTCCAGCCTGGCCCACGGGGGCATCGCTGGTGCTCGTGCAGAAATGGATGCGCTAGGCTTTGGGCATGAGAAGCAACAGGTGATGAGGCAGGGGCAGGAGATCAGCTGATAAAGCAGGGGACTTCTTTTCTCAGCTCTACTCCGCTAGCAAAGTAGGGGCAGGCAAAAAGCAGTGGGGTGAGGAGCAGGGCCCATGTGTGCACCGGGGTGGGGGCTGAGGGACAGGAGCTGCCCGAGGGAGACCTAAGTCCATGGGGTTTGCATTTAGTTCTGAGCCTGGCAGGGGCACGGTCTCTTCTCAATTGCAGGAGCAGGTCCAGCTCCCCTGGCAGTTCTGTCTCCTGCACGCGTGAGCCTCCCCATGTCTGAGGAATGGAGCTGTGACTTGTAGGCCATGGTTGTGGAGGACGGTGAGCTCTCTGGTATCGAGGGCCAGCCCCAGGCAGCGCTTTGCCAGTCAGGACAGAGACCTGGCCCCGTCCCGTGGGAGGCGGCGCAGGGAGCGGAGCAGCAGGGTTGCGTGCTTGCGGTGACCTGTGTTATTAGGCAGATGGACGTTCTGTACCGGCTGGAGCTTTCTCAGGGCGATGACTTCATCCCTAGGTGTACGAGTTGCCGTAATGACGCTGGGAGGCTCCCAGCGACATGATTCTGCTAGGATGAGACATGCCCTCACACATACACCCCATCCATGCCTGCCCAGTCACATCCATGTGAACCCAGCACCCAGCCCCGCCCCGCACACCCGTGGGCACCGACACGCCCGGCTCTGAGGCAGGAACCCGGTTCCATGGCGGCTGCAGCCAGACGGCGTGGCAGGGGCAGGGGGTGCCCACAGGCTGCCATTCCCCGGCCTGCCCACCCAGCCCCACCGTCAGTGAGCTGTTTATGCTTCTAAAAACACACACACGCACGCCGAGGCCTCGCGCTCCCTTCCGCTGAGTGGCTCCCTAAAGACTTTTCGCTCTGTCTCTCTGTCTTCCTTCCCCTCCCCCTCGCCGGGCTGTTTTTAATGCCGAGGGTACAGGATGTTCTGTTCTCTCTCTCACTCTCTCTCGCCCCCCCCCTTCCTGTTGGGCTTGTGGCCTTCACCTTTTTTAACTCTTTAAGGAGAGGGGCTGTGTTTGCCCTCCCCAGGTTGAACAGCTGATGGCTCCCGCAGCCCACAGCAAACTCCCGCTGCCAGCCAGAGGCTCTGTTTGCTTTGATGGGAGGGGGGGAGCTGAGCAGTAAGCAGCCTGGGGTTTATTATGATCAAGGAGGGTATTTTTCCCCCCTCTCCGTGGTGTAAATTCCCTCCCCGTTGCGCAGCGCCTGTGCTTGCTACGCTCCAAGGCTTGGATGGCAAGGCAAGGGGAGGGGACGGCCTGGCCGGATGGAGACAGGGGCCATTGGGCGAGAACTAGCTTGAGCCTGGGAAAATCCCTGCTGGAGCCAGGCGTGCCTTTTCCCCAGACAGGCTCTCTCGGCCCTGGGATTTATAAGCTGGATTCGTCTCCAGAGTGTCGATCAGGAGAGGCTGTGGGCGGCTCAGCCCCTCTGAAAATCTGGCCTGTGTCTAAAGCTGGGCAGCCAGACGCTGAGCCAGACGCTTTTGAAAAAACTTTGGCCTAAGTGGCCTGGCCAAGGTCACACAGCAAGTCAATGCCAGAGTCAAATAGAACCCAGGAGTCCTGGCTCCTCCTCCTGTGTTCTCTCCATCCCCACGACCCCGCTGTCTTTGCAGTAGGCAGCACTGGTCACATCAGCTCTTCTGTTTTCCCAAAATCTATAGATTGGGCTTGATTCCCCCCTCACTCACCTGGTGTAAAATCAGGAGTAACTCCACCG
>NW_020664955.1:1199004-1204506 GCF_002925995.2 Terrapene triunguis | reverse complement strand
TCCCCCCTCACTCACCTGGTGTAAATCAGGAGTAACTCCACCGGGCCTGATTCCCCCCTCACTCATCCTGGTGTAAATCAGGAGTAACCCCACTGAAGTCAATGGGGTAAAAACTCCATTGTTTACTCTGGGATAAAGCAAGTGGGAGTGAGTGGCGAATCAGGCCAATTGACTTTGTAATGCATGTGTGGGCTGGGTACCACTAACTTCCACTTGTTCCAAACACACCCTTCTTTCCAGAATTAGTAATGTCCGTCACATATTCATAGATTCCAAGGCTAGAAGGGACCACTGTGATCCTCTAGTCTGACTGCCTGAATAACACAGACCATGGGACTTGGCTCTATTAATTCCTGCTTCCAGTCCACTAGCAGTGGTTGAATTAGAGCGGATCTTTGAGGAAAAGTATCTGATTACTCTAATGTGGGTGCACAACCGGTTGAAAGACCGTACTCCGAGAGTCGTTATCAATGGTTTGCTGCCAAGTTGGGAGCGAGTATCTTGTGGGGTCCCACAGGGATCTGTCCTGAGTCCGGTACTATTCAATATTTTCATTAATGACTTGGAGGATGGAGTGAAGAGGATGCTTATAAAATTTGCAGATGACACCACGCTGGGAGGGGTTGCAAGCACTTTGCAGGACAGGTTTAAAATTCAAAATGACCTTGACAAATTGGAGAATTGGTCTGAATCCAACAAGATGAAATTTAGTAAAGACAAGTGCAAAGTACTTCACTTAGGAAGGCAACATCAAATGTACAGCTACACAATGGGGAATAACTGACTAGGGGGCAGTACTGCTGAAAAGGATCTGGAGGTGGTAGTGGATCACAAGCTGAATATGAGTCGTCAATGTGATGCAGCTGCAAAAAAGGCTAATATGATTCTGGGGTGCATTAACAGGAGTCTTGTATGTAAGACACAGGAGGTAATTGTCCCACAAACACCTGTCAGAGATGGTCTAGGTTTACTTGGTCCTGCCTCAGTGCAGGGGGATGCAGGGCCGGTGCAACCATTAAGGCAAACTAGGCGGTTGCCTAGGGCGCCAAGATTTGGGGGCGCCAAAAAGCAATGCCCCCAATTTTTTTTACAGCGTTCCTACGCCCCCTCCCCGAGCGTGCGGTCGCCGCTCCACTTCTCCCGCCTCCCAGGCTTGCAGCGCCAATCAGCTGTTTGGTGCCGCAAGCCTGGGAGGGGAGGAGAATTAGAGCGGGGGCGGCGTGCTCAGGGAGGAGGCGGAGCAGAGGTGAGCGGGGGTGGGGAGCTGCCGCACAGCTCCCCGGTGGGGGGGAGCTGCCACGGGGTGGGGGGCGCCTCAGGGCGGGGGAGGGGCGGGGAGCTGCCGCAGGGCTGGGGGGGAGGGGCGCAAGGTGGAAGTTTCGCCTAGGGCGTGAAACTTCCTTGCACCGGCCCTGGGGGGATGGACTTGATATCTTCTCGAGGTCCCTTCCAGCCTTGCGTTTCTATGATCCTGTGGTTTGTCTGGAAAGACTGTGATGTGCAAGCAGTGTGATCTTTATATACTTCTGGGAATGTTTACTGATGATACATATGAATCTAGAATGGGCCGGCTAAAGGACATTTAGGTGTGGCCAGAAATTGTGCAAACCAAACGCAATGGCTAATTAAAGCACTTTCCCCTCCCCCCCACCCAATTACCAATTGACACTGATTAACAAAACAGCTCAATCTTGCACCATGCCACACTATAAATGCTATATAGCACCTTCCACCATGACTAATCATGCTGTGATTACTGATGGGCTGCTGAATGAGTGTTTGGTCCACAGCTGGCTTGGATTTGGGCTCCTAGCACTTGGATTCAAGGATGCAAAAGCTTGATTGACTTGACCAAATAGTAGAAATCTGGTGAGATTTTTTTTTTAAAGGAACCTTCCATTGTCTGTAGGTCAATATCACCCAAGAGATGTTTGGCTCCATCTAGTCAGGAAAGTAGGGTCCCTTGGGGCTTCAGATTAAAACCAGAACACCAGGGGGGTGCGGGTGGATCTGATGATCTCTCCCTCTCCCCTCCATTCCCTCTAAATTGAAAGGGACTCACATCACAGGTTCCAGTTGTGGTCTCTCTCAAGTTAGATCATAGATCAAATTGTGATGTCCCCCAGGGCTGTCTCTGAGCCACCTTAGTTCTGAAATTTTCCCTCCCAAATCACACACTTATTTTGCTGAATTTCGGCAATGGCTACATTTAAACCAGTGCACCGGCACCACTTCAGCATAGACACTACCTATGCTGATGGGAGGGGTTCTCCTGTCACTCTAGTTAATCTGCCTCCCTGAGAGGCCGTAGCTATGTCAACAGAAGAATTTTTTTGTTGACCTAGAGCTGGCTACACCGGGGATTAGGTTAGTTTACCTATCTATATTGCTCAGGGGCATGGATTTTTCACACTCCTGAGCAATGTAGCCGGGTCAATTTAACTTTTTAGTGTAGACCAGGCCTTCAAAGCCACAAAGTAGTAATCCTCTCCCGATTCTCCAAACCCTTCCATCCTAGAATCCCAAAACCATTTAGGAGGGCCTGTCTACACACGAAAATTAACTTGGATTAAGGTAGGGTATGAATTTAAAATACAGTAGCCATTCCGGAGTAACTCCAAGTGGGGATGATCTAAATCCAAGCGGATTAAGCAAAACCAGAACAAGGCCCACATGGATATGGCCGTATTCAAGAATAACGCCATCGGTAGACGAGCCCTAAGCAACAGGCAAGTGTGACGGGACGGGGCCAGGGGGTGAAGTGAGTTGCCCAAGGTCACGCAGGTTGCTGTGGCAAAGATGGAATCAGAGCCCAGGAGCCTTATTTCCAGGCAGTGCCTTGGGGTAGATGAGATGTGTGCTACCTCTTCTGAACCAGATCTATACCCCAAACGGTCTCTGAGTGTGCCCTGTCAAGTCGGCTTTGTGTGTGTGTGTGTGTGTGTGTGTGTGTGTGTGAGAGAGAGAGAGAGAGAGAGAGAGAGAAGGGAGATGGAGGGAAGATCTCTTTGTGGGGGCTCCTGCTCCCTGTCCTTCAGGAACCTCCCATCAGCCCAGCCATGGCAGCTGGCAGAGAATCAGAGGGGAGATAGCAGAACTGGCCGCCTTGATCCACAGCAGCTGTTCCCAACTCCCTTCCTCTCAGTGTGCTGTATGGCAGCTCCCTCGCAATGAGAATTGTAACCCTTTGCCCCTGGATAGCATCGCCCATCTGAGGGGCTTTATCCCCCTCACACGAGGTAGGTCAGCATCAGCCCTGTTCATAATGGGGAATCTGAGGCACCAAGGGGCAGTGAGTTGCCCAAGGTCAAACAACTGGTCCTTCCCACTCTTCCACTAGAACCCTGGAGTCCTGACTCCCAGCCGCATGTGACTGGCCCGGGTGACTGGAACAGGCTGCTGCTTGCTAACAGCTAAGGGAACTGTGGCAGCAGTGGGTGTGGGAGGGGTCTGTGCTCTTGGTGCTGAATGCCTGGGGTCTGATCCCTGCAGCTGCCTGTCGTATTGATCTGTACCACCATCCAGGAGATGAGAGCGGTGGGTGAACCGGAGCTGGAGAGCTCATCACTGCAGTCATAGGGACTGTTGGTGTGTGTGACCCACCCAGCTGCTGGGTAAGAGCATGAGTTGACTTCACTGCGTGTTTGCAGTCAAGGCTCTCTGGGAGCACGGGGGAGCAGGCATAAGCCACTGTCAGGTAAACGATCAGCTGCATTCTGCACTCACAGAAACTGTCAAGAGCTTCTCAAAGGATCCCTAAGTAGAGGCGATTGGCTATTGATATGTTGTTCCAATACTGAACTCCATAAAACACTGCCATCTTTAGGAATTTGGCTTTAGGCTGTGGAAAGCCTGTCTGGCTGCAGAATTTTGGGCTGAAAAAAGCACCAGACCTTCTTTGTGAATGGGCTTTGGGGAGGGGAAAAGGGGAGATGGTGCCCAACTCTGGACTAGGATCAGTCAGAGACCAGGTGAGTGCCGAGTCAGGGAGCGGGGCCGTTAACATTTGCCCGAAGTTCTCTCATCTCCGGGCTTGTTGGTGGTGTGTGCTTGCTGTATCCGGGAGTAATTAAAGGGTTTGGTAGCACAGGAGGCTAATGTGACCTAGAACAAGTTAGAACAAACAAAAGCCCAGGCATTGTTAGCTGGGCCCGATCCTGCTCATGCTGGGGCCAATGGGAACCTTGCTGCGGATTCCAGTGGGAGCCAAATTGAGCCGAGAATCCCCTGTGAAAAGTTGGGCTACGCACGCAAAGAGCACGGGTGTCACGCGCTGCGTCTCAGGAGAGGCCGCTGGCTGGGATTTAGGCATCTTTGGATGTCCCCCACCCTCTCAATCCTAGAGAAATCTGCAGCATGGAAGCTGCCAGGCACTCATCCTGCAGCTCTGCAGGGGAAGATCATTCCCCATTGCTGGCACATTCCTGTGGACACAGAGTCCTAGCCGGGGCCACGGGATAGTACACCAAGCACAGCAGCTGGCCTTGAGGAGGGGCGGGGGGGCAGAGGGAGTGCGTGCCTGGAGCAGCTGATGCCAGATGGAGCTGCTCAAGGAAATGGATTTCTCTGCAAAATGAAGATCCGTGTTCTCCAGGTGTCTCTGTTTCTGGCCTCTGAGTGGCCCTGGCCCCACGGTACTCGAGGACTGAGACAGAGAGATGATTGTGTCACCATAAGACATTTAGGTGTTTCATCGTGACTTTGCAGCAGGCAGTGTTGTCTAGCCCAGTGGTTAGAGCAAAGGACTGGGGTCTCCTTGGTTCTTGTCCCAACTCTGCCGGTGACCGTGTGGGTTAATTTACTGGCTGTTGCACCAAAGAACACGCTTCTGCCACGGGACTCCAGTCCCTTCAGGGCTTTAACTTTATTCCTTCAAGAATAAAAGGGTTTAACACAAGTTCTGCATCTCAATCATGGTCCTTCCCCTGACCTGGCATCTTCTGCAGGAGCCTGTCTACTCCCTGCCGCTCTTGTGGTTCTTCCTACCCTCCCTGCAGGCTTATGCTGCACAGGCCAACTGCCTACCTTGGAGGTGCCTATGGCTCTTCCCCACGGACTCCTGCAGGAACCTCCCGACTCCCTGCAGCTCTCAGTCACTCATGTTCTATCACAGGAGAACCACCCTGTTGGTCTCCTGTTTCCGGGCTCCCATTGTTTGAGCGGGGAACGTTCCTTTATATGCTCACACAGCTCAGTATATCGACGTTGCAAATTAAGGTGTAACTGTCGCACAGGAATCCCCGCTGGTGTGGGTTACAATAGTAGTGGAGACGTGGCGGCGTAGACTTCAACACAGACAGGCTGCCCCAGTACAAGCCTGCTGGGGCCCCTGGTTGTGTATTCAAGTTGCTAGCACATCAGTGCACGTCGCTTCTTTCCAACTATTGCTGTCCCTCCAGCCTCACTCCTTTTTCCTCACCCCTCCAGCCTTCCCTCAGCCCTGGGTGCACACTCCAGCCCCCTGCATTTCCCATCGCCCTGCTCTTCGCCTCTCACGCCTCA